>NC_056741.1:161173544-161473544 GCF_019279795.1 Protopterus annectens
AAAGCAAATACAAATATGACTCAGTCATTGTACAAGCTGGCGTGAATGACCTGAGACGTACCTCCCTCGACTACATGAAAATAGACATAGAGGAGCTCTCTGATCATGTAGCCCAGGCCGGTATGACCCTGACCTTGAGCAGCATCTTACCCTCACCTAGAATGATGCCACAGTATAAAGACAAAATGATCGATTTTAACAATTGGATAAAACTTTGGTGTCATTCAAAGGGGATCCAGTGTCTGTCAGCCTGGGATGACATGCTCGACAAGCCATGTTGCTTAAGCTAGGGACGGCTTGCACCTGTCACCCTGGGCTTTCAGATATTGGCAAAGGCTCTTGCCACCCCCATAGTGCCTTTTTAGGCAAGGCTCAAAGTCAAACCCACCACCATAGACAGCACAAGGAACAAGAAACTAAGAGTAATGCTGCTAAACGCCAGAAGTCTTAACCTCAAGATGCATGCACTCGAAGCTCTCCTCAGTATGGAGAACACTGATATCTGTGCAGTGACAGAAACCTGGTTCAAGGCTCCAGAGAGCACCCCAGCACTACCAGGTTATACTTCATATCATGCTTTTCGGCCCCAAAACCTGGACGAACCACAAAGGAGGGAGTTTCCATATTTATCAAGGATATCCACACCTCCAGGTTAGTGGCATTGCAGTGCAACTGACACTGGGCAAGACTGCTTTTAAGTTTATAGCATCCTACAGACCACCCTCTCAAAGTCAGGAATCCCACTTGGCTTTCCTGAAAACATTGGAGAACAAGAAGATCTCTCCGAACACCATTATATTGGGTGACTTCAACTACCCAAACATAGACTGGGAGCATTACTCAAGCCCCAGCACCTTAGCCCAAAGGTTCCTGGAATTTATAAATTCAAATGCTATGGAACAACTAGTCACCACTCCCACAAGAGGGGAAAACATACTAGACCTGATCATTACCAACATGGGGACTCTATGCTCCATACCAGAAGTATATCACTCATTGGTAAGATCAGACCATAAATTAATTTCACTGGATATCCACATCCCGATCCCACCCCCAGCCAGAAAACCACAGTGAAAAACTTCTCAAAAGCGAACTTCACACTTCTCAAAACCGGTGGAATGCTTCAAGGCCCGGGGCCAGTGGAAACTACGGCCCAAACTGCAGAATCCTATATAAACGCATTCTACGGACATCTCCAGGAATGCATGGATCATGCTATCCCAAATAAAATCAAGACCCAATCATCCAAAGGCAGGCGTCCAGTCTGGTGGACCCCAGCCATAAATAAACTGTACAACAGAAGGAGGAAGCTACTACATGATAGAGCAAAATCCCTAAAAGGGAAGGCATCTCTGATCAGTACTAGCAAAAATTACGATCCTCATAAAATCCTCCAAGGCCAGCTTCGAGAGAAAAATTGCACAGGACACTAAAGACAATCATAAGGCTTTTTTCAGTTATGTTAGGAACCTGGGATGCAACTCCCAGACTTGTTCTGAGTTGATTCTAAGCGACAAAAAATACACTGAACCCACAGACATCGCCAATATCCTGGCAGACAGGTTCAGTACAAACTTCTCCACCCCCTCCCCCCCAAAAGAGCAAGTATCTATCCCGGCAGAGTGCAGCCTTCCAAACATCTCTGATGCTCAGGTGAAGGCCGCCCTCTCCAAAGCAAAAAACACTGCTTCCATGGGACCAGATGGCATCCCGGGTTAAATCCTACATGAACTCCAAGAAGAAGTAATCCCTCAAGTAAAACTGCTGTACAATCTCAGCCTCACTACAGGATATGTGCCCAAAGAATGGCGTACAGCAACAGTGGTCCCACTCCACAAAGGTGGCACCTCTGCGGACCCTGGAAACTATCGCCCCATAAGCCTGACTAGCCTAGTCTGCAAGGCTATGGAGAGGATCATCATGGAACTCATAAACTAAGACATTGGGGACCTACAGACACTAGGATCCTACCCAATTTGGCTTCGTCAAGGGCAGATCCTATATATATATATATATATATACCTGGTCGACTTCTTCGAAACAGTCACCAAGGCCATAGATGAAGGGAAGGTAGTCCACACAGCCTATCTGGACCTCAAAGGCATTTGACACAATACCCCACTCGGGCATCATAGATAAGCTATCCAGCCTAAATATAAACCCTATGTCACAAGATGGGTGCAAACTGGCTCAAAGACAGAACCCACAGAGTCAGAGTTGCTGGAGCCATGTCAGACTCGAAACCGGTCACAAGTGGCGTCCCACAAGGTTCTGTCCTGGGACCTCTCTTGTTCGGTATTTACTTTTCTGAGGTACAGGCCAGCGTGGGAGGACTATGGCTCACGAAGTTCGCAGATGACTGCAAACTGGGCCATAATCGACTCTCCAGCTGACACAAACATCCTTCAAAAGGTCTCAGAGACGGATAACTGGTGCCAGAGCCATGGTCTAAAGCTAAATGCCAAAAGTGTATAGTCATACCCTTTGGCAAAACAATGTGCCCACAAATTACCACATAAGTGGTAACCCATTAAGTACAGAGAAAGTAATTAGGGATCTGGGGACCCAAGTTGATAGCAATCTCTCCTTTGACAACCACATTGCCAAAGTGGTTAGAAAGACCTTCTACATAACATAGCCCACCTCATCATGATTCACATGTAGATCAAGAGAGGTAATCGTGCCCCTTTATTCATCCCTCATCAGGCCCATCATAGAATACAATGCCCCCTTTGGGATGTACCTTACCCGACACCTGCAGCAATTAGAAAGACCCCAAAAGTACCTCACCAGGAGGATCAAGGGACTCAAACAGATGCCATATGCTGCTCGGTTAAAAAAACTCCAGCTCTACTCAGTTGCATACCGCCTACTTGAGGTGATCTATGCCTGACATATAAAGCTATGTCCAACCCAGAATTAATGGACATGCTCCACCTCAGTAAATCTAAATCCCTTAGAGCCACGCCTCGAGGGACTTGAACCTCAGCACAGAAATAAATAGAACATGCTGGAGGGACATATTTATAACCCAGAGGCTCCTTCGCTCTGGAATAGAATTCCAATTCATGTTAGGCAGAGCACCTCACTGACTCTCTTCAAGAAGAATCTTGATGAGTGGATGGGGGATCGTAGGTTTGTCCCGGGGATTACTTCCGTGTCACTATTAGACAGAGGCACAGTAAACTAAACTTTAAAAAGGGCACAGTATACTCAAATCAAGGGTTGGCGTAAGCCAAACACAATCGCACTAGGCTTATAAATGCCCCAGGGCAGATAGCCTAGTATGAACCTATGAACCTATGTAAGTAGCCAAAAACTTGAGATTGTCAGTAAAGGTGGCACTGTGGCGGAAATGGGGTTCATGTGCGTGGTCGCTGGGCTCAGTTTCTGTAAGAGCAGAGAAACTCTGATTCCCAACAGCCTGCAAACATAGCCACTATTCCTTCAGATTAGGAGACACCATCTGAGGTGGTTCAGGTAGCTTTTAGGGCTGCACCCCAGACAGATTCTGTTGGAGATGTCCCTGTCATGACACACTGGGAAGACACCACAGCACAAAGCCAGACTATGATGGATTATATCTACCTACCCTCACCTGGGAACTCTGTAATAGTGCCACAATGAAAAGGATGTGCATCAGAAGTAGCAGACAATTTATGCTCCACTTTCTTTTGATACATATTCTAGAACAAAGTCAAGACTGCACCTGTTAACCACTGAAATTATTCCTCTTGGTGATGTCAGATAACATTCTTAAGGTTGACTAATTGGGGCCCTGAAACTCTCCATTTTTACAGAAGTGATTCAGCAAAATGAGTGTTACTGAGCGCGTGTAGCTGATAACATAGCATTCTTATAAATGCTTTACAGCTCAGGCTTAGCTTATAACAATACCTGATAACAATATCCTCGCAAATATATTTACAGTAGGGTTTCTGATTAAAATACATTCTTCTAAGTATACAATGTTACAAATTTGGCTGATAAAACACCTTTCTGTTAAAAGTATCACAATAGGGGATCAGAATAGATTATTAGCTTTAAACAAGCACATTAGAGCCATGGTCCATTTGATCACAAAGCCCACTTACAATCCATTACAGTAGGCTATCCCACTGGTGTGGTGTGGGGCTCGCTTCCATACTGGAACTTTGTTTCATCATCATGTGGTTCCACTGTCAACAATGCTTGTAGGTATCCAGCAGACCTCAGAGCATGTTAGACTTATCTATTTTCATTTACCAGATATTTGCTATATTTGCCGCTAGTCAGAATTATTGTTGGATGGCTGTGGCTGAACTGTGAATTTTCTTTCCTTTTGTATTTTCCACCTAACCAGTTACTAATTACAGTTTTTGCTGTTACAGTGATATGACCAAGGTGAAGCATTATGTGTCTCAAATTGATAAAAGAGCACTGCCACGTCCTGGTTTGTTAGCTTTGTTGTTATTACTGGGAAATTTTGTCGTCAATTGGAGAAGAGCTTCTTCTTGAATTTTTTGAGTGCTGAGTGTTCTGAAGTCCCTGGGGAATATCAAGGAAGCTGAAATCGGAATGTTTGCAAGGCTGGCTGCTACTTTATAGTTTCCTCCCCAATTATTCTGCATGGCTGGATCTAAAAGATGCTGCTGTTGGTTTGGTTCAGCAAAATGGAAGAACTGTTTTACTGCTAACATTTACAAACTGATTGTAAAGGGCATCCAAGATCCTTGACTTAACATGTTCAGCTAAATTCTGATCCTGTAACCAGGCGTGCTCAAGGACAGTACCAGTGGCAGCCACCCTGGAAGAGGCCTGTACAGCATCAAAACCACATTGTAAGGAATGCTTACCCACCTGTTCAGACACATGTACCAGATCTTGTAACTCCTTACATTCAATACCTTCTGCCAGAGCATCTACCTTAGACTTTAACTGTGAAAGGAGATAGATTTGATATCTCAGCATGTGGAATTGACAATTTAAAGCCCTCATAGCTAAAGTTGAGGAAGTATACACTTTCTTACCCCATCTGTCTAAAGCTCTTGCCTCTTTGTCCTGAGGAACTGGATTTTTAGCCACAGAAGCCTTAACCCCTTTAGGCCCCTGAGTAACTGTCTCTGGATCTGCCCTAGGGCTTTTAAAAAGATACTTGTGAGCTTCAGGCACCCTATAGTATCTGTCCGGTTTAACAGGAGCGGGAGGTAAAGAATCAGGGTTAAGGGAAGCCTCTGCAAAAACATCTTCCACCACAGAAAGAACAGGGGGTATAGCTAAAGGCCTATGCTGAGGTAAAAACAGAAATTCCCTTAGTCTTTTCCTGGAATCAGAGAAATCCTGACCTTCCCATTTAAAATGTTCCCTCATGGCATGGAGAGTCTCTGAGAATGAGAAATCCTCAGGAGGAGAAGCAGAAGGTGGAGTCATCCACATCAGAATCAGAATAATGAGAAAACTCCTGTAAATCCTCAGTCAAGACTCAGAAATATCAGAATCCTGTTCAAAATTCCCAAATTCAGGATCCACCCTAGGCCTTTTGTCAGGAGGGGGCATAGAACCCCTAATCAGAGTAATTAAATCTTCAGCCATCTTAAACATATGTCTCTTGGGCACAGGGCCTGAAGTACTAGGAGGAGCACCTGCTACAGCTGAACCTGGCCTACTCTTGGAAGAAGCCTTTGTAACAGTAGGGGAAGGCCTAACCACCTTAGGCAGAGAGGGGAGAACAGCTACCTGAGAAGCCCCTTCAGCCTGGCCTACCTCCTGTGAAGACACATCCTGTAACAACAAAGTCTCCCCCTGGGACTCTAGGAAACTTCTGTTTGGGCCTCTGGCACAACCGCCCTCTAAAGAACCGACGTCCGGTCGGCTGGTGCCTCTAACCTAGGCCTAGGTGTTTTGTCCTTGCGCTTCTTGGTAGCGGCCGGAGCATCCGACGGCATTTTGTAATTGCACCGCTTCAAGACTAACCTAGCGCAGTCTAATCTCCTCTTTATGGTACGTTTGTTAAATCTAGCGCAAGAGGAACACCCAACAACGCCGTGCTCAGGCCCTAAACACGGTATACACAAGCTGTGGTAGTCCCTATGTGGTATCTGTTTCCGCAAGAAATACAGTTATTTACTTTTTCTGACATCCGGTAAAATACTGAGGCAAGAAAAAAAAATATTCTAACGGGTACTTAGCCAACTTGGATTCGGGTCTGAAACTCCGGTTTCGGAAAATCTCAGGACGCCAACCTGCACTCGCAAATTTGCTTCTGCATCGACCACGCGGCAAAAAGACTGGGGATATGACGCCGGGTCATGCGCATTTATACCCTGACGCCCTGGCGTCAGTTTAATGCGCCATGACCGGCGTCAGCCATATACTTTGGTATTCGGGCCGACCGAGGACAGCGCTATACCCAAGTGTAAGGACTGCAGCAATGTGAGATGAAGAACATCTGGTGTAACCAGTGAGGAGGAGAAGGTAACCTCACACAGCACAATTCCAGTATCACATAGTCCCACCACAACAGCGAACCAAACACATAAATACACAAAAACATACTCGGAGGCTCTAAATAAAAATCTACCTAAGCAACAGAGACCTCCAAAGCAGACATCCAAGCAAACGCTACCCCAAAACAAAACACGTACAACACATAGCACACAAAGTCAGTGTGCCAAGCAGTCACAGCCCTTAAGGCTGAATAACACACCTGATACTCTTGTAATAGGTGACTCTATTGTCAGACACACTGACGTCCCGCTCACCAGGCTGAATAAAGAGAAGGTCACAGTGAGCTGCCTGTTGGGCGCTAGGATCCGCCACATAATGCAAGCACTCAGGTCACTCCAAAGCAAATACAAATATGACTCAGTCATTGTACAAGCTGGCGTGAATGACCTGAGACGTACCTCCCTCGACTACATGAAAATAGACATAGAGGAGCTCTCTGATCATGTAGCCCAGGCCGGTATGACCCTGACCTTGAGCAGCATCTTACCCTCACCTAGAATGATGCCACAGTATAAAGACAAAATGATCGATTTTAACAATTGGATAAAACTTTGGTGTCATTCAAAGGGGATCCAGTGTCTGTCAGCCTGGGATGACATGCTCGACAAGCCATGTTGCTTCGCTAGGGACGGCTTGCACCTGTCACCCCTGGGCTTTCAGATATTGGCAAAGGCTCTTGCCACCCCCATAGTGCCTTTTTTAGGCAAGGCTCAAAAGTCAAACCCACCTCCATAGACAGCACAAGGAACAAGAAACTAAGAGTAATGCTGCTAAACGCCAGAAGTCTTAACCTCAAGATGCATGCACTCGAAGCTCTCCTCAGTATGGAGAACACTGATATCTGTGCAGTGACAGAAACCTGGTTCAAGGCTCCAGAGAGCACCCCAGCACTACCAGGTTATACTTCATATCATGCTTTTCGGCCCCAAAACCTGGACCGAACCACAAAAGGAGGGGGAGTTTCCATATTTATCAAGGATATCCACACCTCCAGGTTAGTGGCATTGCACGAAGTGCAACTGACACTGGGCAAGACTGCTTTTAAGTTTATAGCATCCTACAGACCACCCTCTCAAAGTCAGGAATCCCACTTGGCTTTCCTGAAAACATTGGAGAACAAGAAGATCTCTCCGAACACCATTATATTGGGTGACTTCAACTACCCAAACATAGACTGGGAGCATTACTCAAGCCCCAGCACCTTAGCCCAAAGGTTCCTGGAATTTATAAATTCAAATGCTATGGAACAACTAGTCACCACTCCCACAAGAGGGGAAAACATACTAGACCTGATCATTACCAACATGGGGACTCTATGCTCCATACCAGAAGTATATCACTCATTGGTAAGATCAGACCATAAATTAATTTCACTGGATATCCACATCCCGATCCCACCCCCAGCCAGAAAACCACAGTGAAAAACTTCTCAAAAGCGAACTTCACACTTCTCAAAACCGAAGTGGAATGCTTCAAGGCCCCGGGGCCAGTGGAAACTACGGCCCAAACTGCAGAATCCTATATAAACGCATTCTACGGACATCTCCAGGAATGCATGGATCATGCTATCCCAAATAAAATCAAGACCCAATCATCCAAAGGCAGGCGTCCAGTCTGGTGGACCCCAGCCATAAATAAACTGTACAACAGAAGGAGGAAGCTACTACATGATAGAGCAAAATCCCTAAAAGGGAAGGCATCTCTGATCAGTACTAGCAAAAAATTACGATCCCTCATAAAATCCTCCAAGGCCAGCTTCGAGAGAAAAATTGCACAGGACACTAAAGACAATCATAAGGCTTTTTCAGTTATGTTAGGAACCTGGGATGCAACTCCCAGACTTGTTCTGAGTTGATTCTAAGCGACAAAAAATACACTGAACCCACAGACATCGCCAATATCCTGGCAGACAGGTTCAGTACAAACTTCTCCACCCCTCCCCAAAAGAGCAAGTATCTATCCCGGCAGAGTGCAGCCTTCCAAACATCTCTGATGCTCAGGTGAAGGCCGCCTCCAAAGCAAAAAACACTGCTTCCATGGGACCAGATGGCATCCCGGGTTAAATCCTACATGAACTCCAAGAAGAAGTAATCCCTCAAGTAAAACTGCTGTACAATCTCAGCCTCACTACAGGATATGTGCCCAAAGAATGGCGTACAGCAACAGTGGTCCCACTCCACAAAGGTGGCACCTCTGCGGACCCTGGAAACTATCGCCCCATAAGCCTGACTAGCCTAGTCTGCAAGGCTATGGAGAGGATCATCATGGAACTCATAAACTAAGACATTGGGGACCTACAGACACTAGGATCCTACCCAATTTGGCTTCGTCAAGGGCAGATCCTATATATATATATATATATATACCTGGTCGACTTCTTCGAAACAGTCACCAAGGCCATAGATGAAGGGAAGGTAGTCCACACAGCCTATCTGGACCTCGCAAAGGCATTTGACACAATACCCCACTCGGGCATCATAGATAAGCTATCCAGCCTAAATATAAACCCCTATGTCACAAGATGGGTCGCAAACTGGCTCAAAGACAGAACCCACAGAGTCAGAGTTGCTGGAGCCATGTCAGACTCGAAACCGGTCACAAGTGGCGTCCCACAAGGTTCTGTCCTGGGACCTCTCTTGTTCGGTATTTACTTTTCTGAGGTACAGGCCAACGTGGGAGGACTATGGCTCACGAAGTTCGCAGATGACTGCAAACTGGGCGCCATAATCGACTCTCCAGCTGACACAAACATCCTTCAAAAAGGTCTCGCAGAGACGGATAACTGGTGCCAGAGCCATGGTCTAAAGCTAAATGCCAAAAAGTGTATAGTCATACCCTTTGGCAAAAACAATGTGCCCACAAATTACCACATAAGTGGTAACCCATTAAGTACAGAGAAAGTAATTAGGGATCTGGGGACCCAAGTTGATAGCAATCTCTCCTTTGACAACCACATTGCCAAAGTGGTTAGAAAGACCTTCTACATAACATAGCCCACCTCATCATGATTCACATGTAGATCAAGAGAGGTAATCGTGCCCCTTTATTCATCCCTCATCAGGCCCATCATAGAATACAATGCCCCCTTTGGGATGTACCTTACCCGACACCTGCAGCAATTAGAAAGACCCCAAAAGTACCTCACCAGGAGGATCAAGGGACTCAAACAGATGCCATATGCTGCTCGGTTAAAAAAACTCCAGCTCTACTCAGTTGCATACCGCCTACTTCGAGGTGATCTATGCCTGACATATAAAGCTATGTCCAACCCAGAATTAATGGACATGCTCCACCTCAGTAAATCTAAATCCCTTAGAGCCACGCGCTCGAGGGACTTGAACCTCAGCACAGAAATAAATAGAACATGCTGGAGGGACATATTTATAACCCAGAGGCTCCCTTCGCTCTGGAATAGAATTCCAATTCATGTTAGGCAGAGCACCTCACTGACTCTCTTCAAGAAGAATCTTGATGAGTGGATGGGGGATCGTAGGTTTGTCCCGGGGATTACTTCCGTGTCACTATTAGACAGAGGCACAGTAAACTAAACTTTAAAAAGGGCACAGTATACTCAAATCAAGGGTTGGCGTAAGCCAAACACAATCGCACTAGGCTTATAAATGCCCCAGGGCAGATAGCCTAGTATGAACCTATGAACCTATGTAAGTAGCCAAAAACTTGAGATTGTCAGTAAAGGTGGCACTGTGGCGGAAATGGGGTTCATGTGCGTGGTCGCTGGGCTCAGTTTCTGTAAGAGCAGAAACTCTGATTCCCAACAGCCTGCAAACATAGCCACTATTCCTTCAGATTAGGAGACACCATCTGAGGTGGTTCAGGTAGCTTTTAGGGCTGCACCCCAGACAGATTCTGTTGGAGATGTCCCTGTCATGACACACTGGGAAGACACCACAGCACAAAGCCAGACTATGATGGATTATATCTACCTACCCTCACCTGGGAACTCTGTAATAGTGCCACAATGAAAAGGATGTGCATCAGAAGTAGCAGACAATTTATGCTCCACTTTCTTTTGATACATATTCTAGAACAAAGTCAAGACTGCACCTGTTAACCACTGAAATTATTCCTCTTGGTGATGTCAGATAACATTCTTAAGGTTGACTAATTGGGGCCCTGAAACTCTCCATTTTTACAGAAGTGATTCAGCAAAATGAGTGTTACTGAGCGCGTGTAGCTGATAACATAGCATTCTTATAAATGCTTTACAGCTCAGGCTTAGCTTATAACAATACCTGATAACAATATCCCCTCGCAAATATATTTACAGTAGGGTTTCTGATTAAAATACATTCTTCTAAGTATACAATGTTACAAATTTGGCTGATAAAACACCTTTCTGTTAAAAGTATCACAATAGGGGATCAGAATAGATTATTAGCTTTAAACAAGCACATTAGAGCCATGGTCCATTTGATCACAAAGCCCACTTACAATCCATTACAGTAGGCTATCCCACTGGTGTGGTGTGGGGCTCGCTTCCATACTGGAACTTTGTTTCATCATCATGTGGTTCCACTGTCAACAATGCTTGTAGGTATCCAGCAGACCTCAGAGCATGTTAGACTTATCTATTTTCATTTACCAGATATTTGCTATATTTGCCGCTAGTCAGAATTATTGTTGGATGGCTGTGGCTGAACTGTGAATTTTCTTTCCTTTTGTATTTTCCACCTAACCAGTTACTAATTACAGTTTTTGCTGTTACAGTGATATGACCAAGGTGAAGCATTATGTGTCTCAAATTGATAAAAGAGCACTGCCACGTCCTGGTTTGTTAGCTTTGTTGTTATTACTGGGAAATTTTGTCGTCAATTGGAGAAGAGCTTCTTCTTGAATTTTTTGAGTGCTGAGTGTTCTGAAGTCCCTGGGGAATATCAAGGAAGCTGAAATCGGAATGTTTGCAAGGCTGGCTGCTACTTTATAGTTTCCTCCCCAATTATTCTGCATGGCTGGATCTAAAAGATGCTGCTGTTGGTTTGGTTCAGCAAAAATGGAGGAGCCTTTACAAGACTGTCTTTAGCAGTTTTGTACTGTTTTTACTGCTGGGCTTATTTTTTGTCAGTTTTTATTATTATTATTTTTTTTTTAATTTTAAGCCCAAGTCAACTGTTTTCCATTACTGTAGCAATGTTCATCAACAGTAACTGCCCTTGTAACATTGTTTTACTACTGCATAAGAAATAATCATCTTTAGCAAATTTACTGCATATTACTGTTATTCATTTTGAGATGTATACAGTATATTACATTGTTTAAGTTACTGCTTTTTAAGTGCTTGGTGATCCAGATTGAATTATCTCTCTAGATAAAGGAGGTGTGGCCAAGAGTAGGGGTGGAGCATTGTAGAACATCCAATGACCTGCTCATCTTTTCCCTGGAGGAGGGGTATGTTGGTAACATTGGAAGCCCTGGGGATGCCCATGAGAACTTTAAGCTAGCTATGTGCAGGAGCCATGTGTACTCAAAAATTGTTACAGGATGCATGCCTCAGCCAGAAGGGTGAAAGGAAAACTTCCTCTCCATTGCACTATGGGTACAGTTGTTGCTATCAATCAAGACACCTAAAGTCAGAAAGTGGAGGGGAACTGAAAAGTTTAAACTATAAATATGTACTAGTAGGAGCACAGAAATGGTATTTGAACACTGTACACTACAGTTTAAGCTTACAACCCAGCCTTCCAACAAATGCAATGTAGCAAGGTCTCCACTGATAATATAGATTATCTTTGTGTTACACTACACACTCAGGTTATACACAACTTTGTGATAAACAAATTGATAATACAGTCTCCTGGTTAATCTGCTGCATGACAAGTTCACACTAATCCATCCTTCAAAAACAGAAGTCGGCAGAAAATGTAGTCATTTGTTTAATGACTTACAATAAAGACTCAACTAATTATTACATGATTCCTGTAAATAACATGAGCCCATACTTGTCTGTAGCAAAAAGTATAAGCTAAGTTAAGAACTTCAGCTGGAAGTACAGCTGTGCAGCATAGTAAATTAAGGGCCAGTCAAAAAAAAAAAAAAATCGACTTCTAATATACAACATTACTGTGTACGTGATACTTCAGCCATCAGACTGTGGTGTGAATGCCATTTCTACCTTCATATGTGTGGTGTGATTGAAATAGACTTGCTCTCAGTATGCGATTCATCTGTGGCATTCTTGGCCTGGACTTGTTTAGCACCATCTATTAACATTAGGAGAACCCTCCCTTTACTGAATTCTAGCAGGGGAAACTATTCAGAAATGCAAACAAAAATACACTGGCATGTGAAAGCATGAGTCATCACACTCTGCAACACTCAGCACCTCTGCAGTGGAAGAAATGTTCTAGTCTATTTCTCCTTTTCCTGTACATTTTCTACATATTCTCAACCTTGCCAGTTTCATCTTATCTTACATAAGAAAAGGTGCCATTTTAAGTTTTAGCTTTTGTCTGAAACCCTAGGGAGTGGCAAATAGAGAGGTTTCCAAAGTCGGATTACCACACGACTATTGCTCCCTCTTAAGTGGCAAATCAATCACTAGGGTGGCAATAAAGCAATGTTAAAAGTAATGAATACTTAGCAGATAAAAAAAATGAACATGTTATCAGTAGTTAGGAAATAAACTGACATACATACAGAAATGCATATTTAAAACAGACAGCTGTTCTTTGGATATGGAGATAGCTATCTATGCATTAACAGAAGCTGCTGCACTCTAACTTCATGCCTTCAAAGGTCACATTTCTGACATCATATTGAAAATGCATGTTGGCATATTACCATCTGCTTCATGTTAGCACTGTGTCTCATCCCACAGTTCTAATAAACATCTTTTTTTCATTACAGGTATGACGAAAAATCCTGAGCTTATAGCTTTATTCAGTGATCTCTCATTAATGCAATTACTTTACAAAATGTAATATTGCAAGCATTATCTCTTGTAATACAAGACTGCTGTTTCTAATGTTCCAGCTCTGAAAATTCCCATTCTAACATGGTAATGAATCTTTAATAGACTCAGCAACATAAAATTGTCATGTTTATAAATGTAAGGCAGGAAAATGTGAAGTGGTTAGTATTGCCGGCTCCTGGTTCAACTCCTGATTAGGTTATCTTCTCTACAGTGTTTGCATTTCCTCCTTTTGTCAGCAAGGGTTTTTGCCATGCTCTCTACAGTTTCCCTCCACAATCCCGATGAAGTACCATTAGGTAGGTAGGTAGGTCTGTGTGAGTGTACGCATGTGTGTACATCCAGGAATGATTCTATGCTTTATGTTTGTGGCTTACTATAAAAGGATTTAGCTTGCTTTACAACGCTCAACAAGATAAACTGAATATCAAAAAATAAATGACAGACTCCATGTTTCACTACCCTTTTCTAAAAGGTCTATAATGGCTTACAAGAATTATAATACCAACTCCACATTCACTTTGGAGTGCCATTCTTCTGCAGTTTTAAGACAGTTTAGAGTACCTCACTCATTTGCTAATATCTAGGAAGCTTAATGTCACAGAACCACAGAACCAGTAGTGATGAAGCTCCGTGGATTAATGGATTCATTTGCAGTAGTGTCTGTGGTTACTGCTAGTAGGGAAAATGAAGTCCATCAGGAGAAAAGAAAATACACAAATTTAATGTCCAACACTCTGTATAACCAGCCACTGCCCCATACAAGACTCCTCAGAGGAAAAAGCCTTAGCAGCTAAAAAAGCCAGACGACGTATAGCCAGTCCACTAAATGTCCTCTGCCTGCACGTGGTCTGGCAGTCAATGCAGAGGATGAAGTCTCTGAGCTGGTAATGAGCTGCTTCCTGTACCCAAGGAAAAATGTTCGATTCTTTCTACCTCCCTTTGTGACTCTAAGCAATTCACTTAATCAGATGGTGCTCCTGGGCTCGAGCTGCAAAAACATGCACATGGAATACAAATGTGCAACAGTATGCCAGCATCACAAAATGAGAAGCAGAAAAGAAAAGTACCCCCAACAGTCAGAAGGACATCAAGCAGAAGCCGACAAAATCAATGTGATAATCTATCCCCGTACTCCATGCTAGATTTGGTTCCTTGAGATTTGAATGGCCCTGAAAGCATGAAGTCTGTGTTAGTAAATAGTATACACTCATCCATGAAAAAGGCAATAAACACAAGAAAGTATTCAGACTGGGGGCAAATGTATTTTAAAAATTGCACTATACACAGTTGAAGAAGTGTGAAAATAGACAATACAAAGTGCTCCTAGGCCATTCTATTAACTTGCCACTATGATTCGTACCAACAGATGTGGTCTGTTTCATTACCAGGATGACAAGAAGGCAGCCTCCACTTGAGCTATACTATTAAAGCTATGCACAAAAATGGATTGCAAGAAGTCACTTTGTAAAATGACATTTCATTTATTGTGGTGTTGCTAGGAAGAACCTAAGGCAACATGTTCCAACCCTAGCAAAATGAGGCTCATAAGCTCATAAACTCACGAGCAAACATTTTTGAATGGTTTGCAAACAGTCATCAAAGATCACCAGATGTTCCACATCCTAGTTAATGAGCCAAGTTCATGAATGCTCATCCATTCAAAGGTCATAAAAATTATTAACACAAGGACAGTGCACACTTCTTTCAAAGATTGCTAAGTATGCAAACGGCTGATATTTAAACTCATTCTACCACTAAGAGTCTCATATTTTGTTAAACTCTAGCAATCCTGCAACTTTTGTGAAACAAGTATGAACACAATAACATAACAACCTCTGATCTCCACTTCATACACATACATATAAATTGCTCCCTTCAGCAGGATGGAAAGCAGATAATTGAAGACAATGGAAAAAAAAAACGCTGAGCCTGAGACTGGTCTCTCCCTGTACATAGACACAATTATACTGGCATCGTTCATAAGCTGGAACCAGCTGATGCAATAAAATAAAGGCTGTGTATTTACTTATTTATTTTTAATTTGGAAATGAATGTGACTGACACTGTAAATTCCAAATAAATAACATCTAAACAATATCCACATGGTAAGAGTATGTATTTTTTAATCTAGAATTAACAAAGTATTCCATTGTCAGCTAATAATTTAATTTTTAATACCACAAATTTAATACACACAAACACATGCACACATTACGGTGTGCATGGGTGTATCTGTTCACATAACCGCATGTGTGTGTGTGTGTGTGTGTGTGTGTGTGTGTGTGTGTGTTTGTATGTCTGTGTGTGTGTGTGTGTGTGTTTGTATGTCTGTGTGTGTGTGTGTGTGTGTGTGTGTGTGTGTGTGTGTGTGTGTGGAGTATGAGCAGACTTAGCAGAAGGAAACAGCCTAGAACCCTTCTTACCTTGGGAGGAGGATGAGGCTGTCTGCAAACAAAGCCAGATTTGGGTGGGTAATTCCTCTGGAACGTAGGCATAGGAGAAACAAAAATATGCTTCAATTCCTGCAAGGCCTTACCTTTACCCTGAAGGGACTTAAGAAGCTCATAAGCAGCAGAGCCAAAGAGGTTCCTATTCTGAAGAGAAGCATCCAACAATTTAGCCTTAATATCACCAGGCAAAGGCTGGAGACAAAGCCAAGTGTAACATCTCAAAACAGGACAAAAGGCATCAGCCCTAAAGGAGGCATCAGCTGCATCATTAACTACATTTAATAGAGTGGCAAGCTACCTGAGAAGAAGAACCCAGTATAGAGAGGGCCGATGCCTTCCCTTCAGAATCAAGTGGAGATAGCCTGGGAGGCTTGACAAAGAAGGACTAAAACATACCTGGTCATATGGGTCTGGTAATTAATGGCCCAAAAGGCTAAAGTGCCAGCAGCATATACCTTTCTGCCTAGTCATTCCATAGCTCTACTATCCTTGTATGATGGAAGTAGTTTAATAGAAGGATAATAGAAGGAAGTAGTTTAATAGAAGGCAACAGTTTAGAGGTTTGGTCAGGCAACAGTTTAGAGGTTTGGTCAGAAGAGGCAGACACTGCAAAGGCAGCAGCAGGACATTTGTAGAGGAACTTACTGTCATCAGGCACATTATAAAATCTATCTGGTTTCTTAGGGGGTTGAGGTTATGAATCTGGGGCCACAGTGGCTGGTGAAAAGGTATCTAGAAGGGCAGCAAAGACTGGAGATACAGCAGAGGGTTTAGGGAACTCAATCTGAAGGAGCTCATAATACCTCTTTTGAATGCCAGAAACCCGAGGACAGTCCCATTTAAAATATTCCGTCATACAAGACACAGTATCCCCAAAGGAGAGTTCTTCCAAGGCAGAATCTGGGCTAACAGAATCCTCCTCCACACAGCCATAATCCAAGGGAGAAGGGATCCGAGAGGAATATGCCCACGGCAATTCTCCAGAATCCAAAACCTCTTCAGAGGAATCTTTTTCTCTGGGCCTTTTGAATGGGATAGACTATCAAGGGGGTGCAGGCATAGAAACTCCTTGAGGAGGCTTTAAGGCCAATAAATGCATTCAACAACTCTTGGGTAAGATCCTGCCATTCCTGAGGATGTTTAGCAACAGAGTAAATATGCTTGTTTTTTTTTTGCTTCTTTTGAGGGGCGTCTTTCCTAAATACCCTAGAAGGTTCAGACCCTTGCCTACACTCCACCAACATAGTAGGAATCTCCTTCTAAACAAGTATCTGCATTATACCCCTCAGTCCCTCTGAAATAATCAGCCAAGGTTCCTTCTCAACATCTGGAGCGGATGTTTGCAGAGCCTCCAAGGACATGCGAGTAGACGGATCCATGCTGGCCTCCAATAGCTTCACGGCAGAGGAATCCAACATAATAACCTGGCAATTCTCTAGGCTTTCAACAACCTTGAGAGAGACCTCCAGGGGAGGCTGCACAGCAGCCGAATCAGACCTGAGTTTTTTGGCCTTTTCCTTGGCAGGTGGCTGAAGTTTGGTATGGAAAGATTCCGCCATAGAACCCTGCACCAAATACTTAAGATGCTGGCTCTCCAGGTGAATGGACAAGAAGGAGAGATGACTATGGGAGGTCTTAGTGACAAACGCTTGGCAGACTGAACACTGTATAATGTCGTGAGAAGTACCCAAGCAGAAGAGTCACTGTTTGTGATGATCCTTATGGGGAATATGCCTCCCACACTGCCATTTTCCCTTTCTGGATGACATTTAAGTTCACAAAAATTAAAAGAAAAAAGATAAGAAGAAACCCAATGGGGCACTTATCTGAAACATGACTTGGTAACCAGCACAGAAGAAGTAGCACTCATACAGATGATCAATGACAGCTTTCAGACTGATGGCAAAGAAGTTCTGAGGTACCCCCACCCATACATCACCTTTATGCCCTATGCCATGAGTGGGGAGCACACATACGACATACATATACAAATTCTTAATGCTTTGGGCTACCCTTGACAGACAATCGCTTTGGTAAAGAATATTGCAACAGTGATATGGAAAGACATCTAAAATTGCACATGTCACAACAGCACTAGCTGTGTGCCTTCACTATAAGAAGGCAGCAGAAATTAACCAAAAACATTGGTAACGACATGCTTGCAAAAAGCACAAATTATCAAGTTATTGGTAAAAATTTTTGCACTTTAAAGGGTCACTGTAAAGAATGAATGTTAAAAAGAGTAAACAGTGAATGTTTGTAAACTAATGAATGCTATAAAAGCAAAAAATGAAGACATTTCACTTTTAATGATTATGAATTTGTGTAAGTAAATGATTTATTACAGCTTAAACAAACAAAAAGAGCAACCTCAATCTTAGGCATGTAAAAACTCATGAAAGTGTTTTGGTACAAAACAATTATGAATTTCCCAAGAAAGATGGCCTAAAAAACTGATTTGGATGTATCATGGAAAGCCTAAACAATAAAATGATTGAGGACAACTGGAATATTAAAATGACTAAATATGTATTAAAGGATTATGGTAGGGTTACCAATCACAACCAACGGTTTAATGTGTCTGAGATATGAATTAAAGACATTCAAATCAAGAGCAAAGCTTGAACAGTGAATTCCTTGAATCCATTTTGAATACATGTTAACAAATGGTTGTGACTGGAGACCTGGTCATAAATCTTAGTAATATAGCAGGGATTTTAGCTAAATTAATGCACTACAAGTTAAAAAAAAAGAGTAGTAGTTTGTAGTACCCACAGAAAGTAGCCATAAGCAGATTTAATTAATTAATTAATTAATTTATTTATATTTGTTGACCGGGAGTGTCCGACTGGACGTAGGTCCATTTTCAGCGGAGGCCCGGGGAGAAAAGCTCCACAGTTAAAATAAACATACAGTAGTCATATTGGATTACATAGCGATTAACAATTTACATAGCAATTACTTACAGCACATTTACAGATGAAGAACATAGTACATCAGTAGACAACTAGAATCTTTATCTGTGAAGTACATAACAGACATTAACAAATGTTACAAGAAGAAGTTCCTGCTGTATAATAAGTACTGGCTTATGAGCATCTGAGCTTACTATAATCAAGGTAGTTAGTGGGGTGGAAAGAAAGGTAGTGGTTGGATGGGGTGGGTGATATTAGAGTGGGAGTTGCAAAGGCATAGCCAGCATGTTTTTAGGTGCACTTTTAGTAAAGTTTTGAAGTGGGTGCATGATGGTATGGAGGTAATTGTGGGTGGGAGGGAGTTCCATAATTTGGCTATGGTGCAAGAGAATAGTGCTTCACCAGCAGAGTTATTGGCTTTAGTGATCTGCAAGTGATTTTTGTTGCTGGATCTTAGTGGTCTGGTGGTGCTATAGGGTTGGAGTAGATTCTGGAGGGATGGGACATTTAGTGGATGATTTACTAGTTTGTGGGCGAGTGAGAGTTGATACCATTGAAGGAGGTGAGGGAGTTCAAGCCAGCCCATTTCAGCAAGTGAGAGACAGTGGTGACTACGGTAGGATGCCCCTGTGGCGAATATGGCGATTTTGTTGTAGCAGGTCTCTAGCTTGTTTAAATCACATTGCCTTAGGTTGGTATATATTGGACAGGCATAAAGTAGGGTGGAGATAAGGTGGGAATTTGCTATTGAAATCCTTGCTGCTTTAGTGAGAAGTTGCTTATTTCTGTATAGCGCTTCTAGTTTTTTGTGGACTTTTTTTATGGTCAAGGATATGTGAATGTCGAATTTTAGTTTATTGTCTATTTCCACTCCTAGCAATTTGGTGTGTTCAGTTGGGTATATAGTGGTGTTGTCTTTTGCTGTGATGTTAAAGCGAGAGTTGTTTTGAGTACGTTTGGTGGGTTGGAAGATGAGTAGTTTAGTTTTGTTTGGGTTGAGTATTAACTGGGCATCGGATAACCAAGTTTCAACAGAGGAAGAGGCTTCCTGTGTGACTTTTTGCAGTTTGGGTAGGGACTGGGCTGAGCAGATGATGGTTGAGTCATCTGCGTATTGTATGAGTGTGCCATGTTTGGTGGCAGAGGCTAGATTACTGGTGAAAACAGAGAAGAGTAGGGGTCCAAGGATGGATCCCTGGGGAGCCCCTATGGAGACAGGTAGTTGGGGAGATATGTCATTCTGCCATACAACGGATTGTTGGCGGTCAGACAGGTAACTCTGAAACCAGTTGGTGACTGATTGTGAGAAGGATAGGTTATTGAGGACAGAGATAAGTTGTTTGTGTGGGACCATGTCAAATGCTTTAGATAGGTCTAGGAAAGTAGCAGAGGAGAGATAGCCATTGTTTTTATGCTGAAGGATAGTGTTAGTAAAGGTGAGTAAGGCAGTGGTGGTACTATGGTTTGGCTGGAAACCATGCTGAGTATTGGAAAGTAGGTTGTTAGTAAGGAGGTAGTCTGAGACCTGAGAGTGTATGCATCTTTCTAGTATTTTGGAGAGTGGAGAGAGAATAGCTATGGGGCAGTAATTGGTTAGTTCTGTGGAGGGTCTGCCTTTGTGGAGGGGAATTATATGTGATACTTTCCACAGTGTGGGAACGTAACTTTCTGACAGAGATCGGTTAATCAAGATGGATACTGGGTAGGCCAGAGCATCAGCTGCAATTTGTAGGTATTCACTTGGGAGGTTGTCTGCTGCTAATCTGGTGGGCTTAAGTTTAGTTAAGAGTTTTTTTATGTTGGAGGTAGGTACAGGAGAAAAAGAGAAGGCAGTGGGGAGATTACTAGTTGAAGGTGTGGGTTGGAGGGGAGGGGGGCTGCGTTGTTTAGCTAGTGATAGTATGGTTTCTGTGAAGTGTGTGTTGAATGAGGTAGCAATATTTTCTGAGGAGTGAGGGATGTTAGGAGGAGGAGTACTGACTTTACCTGGGTGGAGGATGGAGTTTATGGAGGACCAGAATTGTTTAGGGCTGTGTTGAGAGGAGTCTAAGACTGGTAGTATTGGAATTTGTCCTGTTTTATGAGCTTTTTGACTCTATTGCGTAGTTCTAGGAATTTCTGTCTAGTTTAGGCGGTTTTGGTTTTGCACCAGTGTTCCCAGGCTTTATCCCCGTTTTCCATTTCTGACTTAGTGGTTTTCTGCAGCCATGGGGAGGGTTGTGCTTTGATTCTGGAAAGTCTTAATGAGGGCATGGTAATTAAGGATGCTCAGGAAGGTAGTATTAAAAAATTCAACTGCGTCATCAAGACCGATGTACTTTAGAGGATGCCAGTTGCATTCTTTGAGGGATGAGATGAATATGAGTGGGTTAAAGTTTATTTTTTTACGTATTTGACGGTAGATGACAGGTTTAGCTTGGTATATGTATTTTTTGAGAAGGAATGTTGGGGAGTGATCACTGAGGCTATCTGATAAGCAGCCTGTTATATATGACTGGGGGCTCTTACTGACTAGTATCCAGTCCAGGGTAGTGTGCTTGCTGGAGTTTTTATTTATCCTGGTTGGAGACTGGACTAGTTGGGTGAAGCCATGAAGGTTTACATGATGGGTTGGATGGTTGCCAGAACAGTATTGCCAGTCAATATTGAAATCACCTAAAATGATAGTTTCTTGGGGGAGATGGTGGGTAGACCAGCTGAGGAGGTTTTCTAGTGGAGGGATGTTTTGGCCAGGTGGGAAGTAGCATCCAATTATGTTGATGGTTTTGTTTTGGTTTATTTTGAGGTTGGTATATATTATTTCTTCATTGCCTATTTGTGGAGCTGATGATTTTAAGATCTGGATGTTTAGATGCTGTTTAAATATTATAGCTACACTGCCTCCTTTCTTGTTTAGCCGGTCTACTCTTAGTATGCCATAACCTGTAGGGAGTATTTGCTCACTGGTAATGTGAGGTTTTAGCCAAGTTTCTGTCAGGATGACTATATCTGGGGAGTATAAGTCTATGGTCACATGGAGTTCATGGACTTCGTTGGATATACTTCTAATATTTAGGCTTAGTAGAAGGAAGTCACTTGGCTTTCTATTGGCTGTAATATGGGAGAAGTTGTGGTTTCTAGTTTGATTATGAGGATTGGGGTTGGAGATGGTAGGGCCAGGGTTGAGGTGGATATCTCCACTTAGGGCTAGTTTAGATATGCAAGAGGTTATTAGTTTTCTCAGTTTTTGAATGTGTTTGTTTATAAGGGAAACTTTATGATTGTGCTCTTTGGGTAATAGGTATGGTGGGAGGGTTACTGTGTTAAGTTGTAAGGATGCTTTATGTTTGAGTAATATAGTTGGTAGAATATGTGGGGGGTGTATAGGGATGTTTCTTGAGTTGGTGGGAGGGGAGCTGAGTGAGGGTGAGACATGAGTGGTGGTGTGAGTAGTACTACAGTGGTAGTGGTTGAGTGGGGAAATGATGAAGCTTTGGTAGGATGTAAGATATGCAAGGAGAGTGCATGCCGTGAGCATAGGTAAGGTATGCTTGTACATATTAGTTGAGGAGGTGTGATAGTAGTGGGAAGATGGAGGAGGTAGTGTTGGGTTAGTGCTGTGGTTGGCTTATGGAAAAATGGGAGGGGATTGTGAGTGTAATAAAGGTGAGACCACTGGGGGCGGGAGGGAAGCGGGCAGAGACCCTGTTAGTTGCTCTTATGAGGGGGCTGGAAACAATCAGGTAACAGAGTTAACTGATAAATGAACATATGATAGTGACAAGGGTGGTTGTAGTTGTAAAAATGGTGCCTGCCACAGGTAATATTTATTAACTTTGGGATTGTCTTAAGGTAATAAACAGGGAAGGGGGAGGGGAGAACAAGGGTGTGAGCAGGCAGTTCTTTGTATGGTGCTAATGAGCCAAAGCAAAGACAAGTTTGTGTTTAAGAAACAATCACAACTGACCAAGGACTGCTCTGAAACTGTAAGTCATTTATTAACCATTTCTCAGGTGGAAAAACAGGATAACCTTGTATCAGTAGGCTACTGTGGTCTCAGTTTAAATTAACAAACACACAGTATTGATCAGTTATGGATACTATTTGCTAATAGATGGGAATAAGAGAGAAAGTGGAAGATGAGTGTGTGTATGTGTGTGTGTGTGTGGGGGCTGCTTACAAGCCAAAGCAGAGTGTTCTCCAGGGGAAAATGAATATTGGCTCAAACAGGTAGACACATACTCAAAGTTAACTTTAGCTGTTTGCAGCCAGTTCAGACCCGGACTGTGCTTTTCTTATAAGAATGATAAAGGTGGTACCGCAGTTGAATACTTAAGAGTGGTGTTAGGTCTAGAAAAGAAGAGTACAGAGAGAAGTAAGCACTTTGAGATGGTAAAGATATATTAGAAAGATTACAAAAAACAAACTGAGCAATTAGCTACTGTATATGGAGGAAAATGTCTTGAACCAACAACTAATATATGCAGATACTGAGCCAATTGGAAAAAACATCTGTTAGAAAAACCTCAAGACAGTTATGCAGTCACAGATGACATCGCTTATCTATCAACAGCTTTAAAAGTGGTATGAGACTATGGTATATTACACTCTTCTTGTCTGTGTGTAAGCGTGAAGTGATTTTCAGCTTTAAAAGCTTGAAGCAGGTTTCCATTTCAGATATGCTGTGGCTGTTCTCTATCTTGTTAGACCAAGCCTGTTGCAGTGAAGCATTTATGTACGTACCTTGATACAATACTTTTCTTTTTCCTCACTTTTGGAGCATAATTAGCTTTGGCCATGTATTACACTCATTTTATTGCCACCAGGGAAGTCTGGACTACTTACACGGAAAAAGCAAACCTACGTAATATAGCCAACAAATTCAAGATGATAAAAGTTGTGCAGTGTAGTTATATGTAAAGAGCAGTAAAACCCACATGCAATTTCACAGTTTGTTAGCACAAACTAAATTGTCTGGAAAAGTCATGACAAGAAACTTCTAAAGACTTTGTAGGATCATTTGAATCTGAAACCACTGAACAGTGTAGGATGTTTTAGGTTCTGAAAGTGAAGTTAACTGAGGCATCATTTTGGAGAACTTAGCAAAACTATTAAGATAGATTGAGAGAAAGATAAATATGTAAAATGATGGAAAGAGTTGTATATGGTATACACTTTCACTTGTACATACTGAGACTGCTGTACCTCAGAAAAAGAGGAATTCTCTGAGATACTGCATTATCAGTCTCACTGTAAACATCACAGGGATTGTTCGTTTGGAATCATACCTTAGAAAGTTAATTACTAGTGCATCTCATGTCTGCCAAACTTCCACCTATGGCTAAAAAGTTACTTAAAGGACAGCAGTGGGATTCTATTATTAAATGTTCAACTTCTCTGTCCTTTTTCTCACTATTCGCAGCCCCTGCTATGAATAAACAACAACACAGCATTTAAAATATTAAATTGACTGTTTTCTCCCCTAGAACAGTATCTTACTGTACTGTGGTGGTTTCACTTTCAAAAAGCTTTTATCCTGCCCTGGAAAAGCTTGCTGCAGTCTCCAGTTCATTGAGGTCATCAAGGCCAATGAAAACAGGTAGTTTTCTGGCCAATTCCCTCCCTAAACTGACATCACCATGACCGTCCTAAAAACCCACCCATGCTGTGACAGCTACCTGGTCCCTCCCTTACCCATACAGAAAGTAAAGGCTAGAATAAGGGAACAGTAAGAGTCAAGTTGCCTGCTGTGAACTGTCAATCACAGGAGGTAACAGCTCAAATTACCCTTTGACAGCTAGGGAAGTTAGGTGTGAAGGGTGATGGGAGATGAATCCAAGTAGTACAATTCAGGCTTCACAAAAGACTGCAATTTAACCGTTCTAAAAAGAAGCAGCTGTAAAAAGCACTTTGAAAGTCTGTTCTGTGCATTTGTACTGTTTGTGTTCTAAGTAGTCATTGAACGGTTCTGTGCATTTGTACTTTTTGTGTTTTAAGTAGTCATTGAATGGCATGAAATGTTACTTAAAACTTAGCAGTATAAGCATGTAAAATCAATGCAGTCACTGGAGGTTTAGGAAGAAAGAAGCCTGTATGATGCATTTTTTACAAACAAGCACTGCATTGTGGGATACCTAGCGGCAGAATAAACAATCAAGATCAATTCAAGATGCTAGACCCAATGCCGTCAGACTCAGAAGTTATGTATAAAAATATTTTAAACCCTGTAAATGCTCCCAGTGTGGTGTTAAAATGTAGGAAACTCCAAACCTTGATGAAATAAACATGAGTTTTTGAGTCTGTGGGTGTGATTCTCCTTTTAAACTGCACTATGTTGGTTTTAAAAAGACTGAGGAAAATCCCATAAAATACCATATGGACAGGGTACCAGAAAGTGAAAAACAAAGAATGTAGGCTGGCAGAAATTAAAATAAGTGTACAAAAGTATGGATTCAGGAAATGAATAGCCATATAAAAATCACTACAGACACGTTAAATAAACTTTAGGGCACTCGTGTTCAGAGCTGTGTAGTACAAATCAGAATGACAAAAAATAACATTTGGTTTATTCAAAAAATGATGAGACTGAAATGTATATATAAGCTGTTGCATCAAATACCTTCATAAAGGCATGTGATTAAGTGTTAACAAAGATTTAAACAGTTGGAAACATGACCCTAAGTAACAAAATAACTGTGCCTGTCAGACATGAATGCAAGAAGCAGAAGTCCAGTTTATTGCATGGGATATAGCATGACCAACATTGTGTAGTACAGAATGGAGAAGGAAGACTGAAATGAAATGGTACTTTGTGAAAATGCTGCTAATAATACTGAAGGATGATAATAAACTTGCTATAGATAAGAAATTATGAATATTGGTAAATGCTAAAACAAAGACTTAAGAAACTAAGGACAATAAGATTAAACTAGGAGGAAATGCTACTCCTTATTCAGTTAGGTTAGGACAGTAACTTATAGTTTTACACCAGTGCTATATAGTATACTGGAAACGCTAGAAGATTCTGTGCTATGTAAAGTAAACTGCAATGGACAGGTTACAGTGGCTGTGCCAGTACCTTGGTTAGGTAGAGAATGACGCTGTGCTGTGGAAAGTAAACTGCAATGGACAGGTTACACTGGCTGTGCCAGTACCTTGGTAAGGTAGAGAATGACGCTGTGCTGTGGAAAGCAAACTGCAATGGATAGATTACACTTGCTGAGTCAGTACCTAATAAAAGAAAGCTAGGAATGTTTGCATTTGTAATAATTTCAGCATCTTAGCAATATATTAATTTCTGAGTGCTTTTTGGGAATCAAATCTGCAAACTGCTATTCTTAGTAGTCAATCATCATCTGTATCAGACCATCTTCAGAGATGGACCATTTAATAAAGAAGATGCTAAATAGCTCAAAAACGAAACTTGAGCTAAACTAGAGGGTACTCCCCACAATCCCAAGAAGGAGATACACCCCTCTACTCCTTATTTCATATGACCTCCTCTAAGGATCAATAACCCTGAGGAGAGTAGCCCACTTTTAAGGAAATGGTCTACAGCTAAAAATGGACTTGCTTTATTGTACACTTACCATATACAGTCAAAAACGACCAAAAAGAAACCATTAATACTAAAAAAATGCTTGCAATTATTTGACTTGTCAGAACTGTCCGTCAATGGTTAATGGCCATATTTGAGATATGAGGACTTTAAGACGCACATGCAATTGGAAGGTCTTACAACAGTTAACATCTATGATTAACTATTTACCCAATAATAAAGTGGTTTTGTGCAAACGTTCCAAGAAAACTACTAAAGCGATGCACCTCAATGGAAAATGCTTCCAACACACGACAATTAACATTCTTTTGGCTTATCACAATACCTTCATTTCAGCACACAGCAGTGTTATTCTTAAACAGAAAACTGTACTCTAAGCTAAACTTAGTAAACTAAGAAATGCACTGACAATCACACCCAACATAACCAAAGACTAAGCAGATAAAGGAAAGACCTTTAAGAAGCAAAGCCAGAGGTGTTCAGGTGCCAACTTGATACTAAAGTTCTGCCA
Source organism: Protopterus annectens (assembly GCF_019279795.1). Taxonomy (NCBI): domain Eukaryota; kingdom Metazoa; phylum Chordata; order Ceratodontiformes; family Protopteridae; genus Protopterus; species Protopterus annectens. The sequence goes on from NC_056741.1 coordinate 161,200,375, forward strand.
AAGGACAGCTCAGCTCAACTGATTCAAGGAATGGATATATAATGTACATGAGGGGTACAGTACATGCCACATTAAGAACAATCAGATCTAGAAACACTTAGCAAGTAGCTGATGGAGATCTGTTTGTCAGACAATGACGTTATGATGAACCAACATGATTCTGCAATCAAGGTAACAATCCCCTTTATCCAGCTTTAGCAGTAATCAACTAAAAATGAAGTCAAAGACAAATGACTGAACAGATGTTTGATCAAAGAAGGATGAACTATAAGTACTGTTTGAAGAATGTAACAAACAAGTTTCACAGCCTAAGAGAGAGAAAACAAACCGTATCTTTTACCCCAAGCATTTTCTAATGGAGATGAAAGACCAATTTTATACCATAAAATGGATTACAGACTTAATACCTGACCGAACAGGGATTATCAAAAATCATTCCTCCAATCATGCTAGAGTCACAGTGGGACAGATTTCAAAATAGCTGCTCTCAGTGCAAGTCTGCCCTGATTCCAAAGGCTTGCTCTCATTGGAAATTATTTTGTCTGTGTAAAGCCTGTCTATGAAAAGGGACAGGGGCCAGATTCCAAAACACCTTTCTTAGGGTAACTGGTCACTTACACTGAAGCAAGTCTTTTGGAACTGGGCACAGTATTCCAAACATAGAAGATCCCTTACGGATATATCCTGGTCATTGTCACAAACCCATTATGGTCACAGAAATGCTATACAAAGCACCCGAAAAGAAGCTTACCACATGGTGAACATAGAAGGGATGTGAGTGTCTGCATAATTAGACAAAATTATAGGAGATTTTTGAAATAAGTGTATTTATTTTTTTAACGTGTTCGCCAGGAACATAACTGAGCAAAGCCCATTTTCATGGAACCTAGAAAGTAAAGCTCCTATAGCGTTACTGTAAAATAGAACACATGCTCAAACATAATAAGTAAATTAAAAATATTAATCAAATGATAGTGGGATGGGCAAACACTTTAAAATATTATCAAACTAAGTGACATTATTGATTAACACAAAGAAAAACATCATTCTAAAGTCTAATATACAGAAAAAAGTAAACACATGCATCTTTGAACATAAAAATAAGTAGACATTTTAAGTTATAAAGCTACATAAAATACTGTTACTATAAGCACATATTTATTACATCAAATAAAATTATCATCAAATTATTTGAACTAATTATAAACGGAAATTTAAAATAAACTGATAGGCCGTACATCATTTATACATGCACAGCATTTACTTACAGTAAGGTAATACCACAGGTGAAGGAACAGATCATTTTTCAAACCTTTTTTGAATGCCAACATAGTTGGAGACTGCCTAAGGACAGGTAGAAAGTTAGTCTTCATTGACCAACATAAAGCAGGGCAGTATGAATCACCAAAGTGATTTCTACATTTTGGCATAGACAATGGATATCCTCTTCTCTTTCAGCTGTTTATGGTAGGGGTCGCCACAGCAGATCATCTGTTTCCATTTCTTCCTGCCCTCTGCATATTGCTCTGTCACACCAACCGTCTGCATGTCCTCTCTCACCACGTCCATAAACCTTATCTTAGGCCTTCCTATTTTCCTCTTACCTGGCAGCTCCATCCTTAGCATCCTTTTCCCAATATACCCATCATCCCTCCTCAGCACATGTCCAAACCAACGCAATCTCACCTCTCTGACTTTGTCTCCAAACCATCCAACCTGAGCTGACCCTCTAATATACTGATTCTTAATCCTGTCCATCCTTGTCACACCCAGTGCAAATCTTAACATCTTTAACTCTGCCACTTCCAGCTCTGACTCCTGCCTTTTTGTCAATGCCACCGTCTCCAACCCATACAACATAGCTGGTCTTACTACCCTCTTGTAGACCTTCCCTTTCACTCTTACTGGTACCCGTCTGTCACAAATCACTCCTGACACTCTTCTCCACCCATTCCACCTTGCCTGTACTCTCTTGTTCACCTCTCCTCCACACTCACCATTACTCTGAACTGCTGATCCCAAGTAATCATCCACCTTCGCCAACTCTACTCCCTACATCCTCACCATTCCTCTATCCTCCCTCTCATTCACACACACATATTCTGTCTTAGTCCTGCTGACCTTCATTTCTCCTCTCTAGAGCATATCTCCACCTCTCCAGGGTCTCCTCAACCTGAACCCTACTCTCACTACAGATCAATGTCATCTGCAAACATCATAATCCATGGGGCCTCCCGTCTGTTCTCGTCTGTCAACCTGTCCATCACCATTGCAACTAAGAAATGGCTCAGAGCTGATCCTTGATGTAATCCCACCTCCACCTTAAACGGATCTGTCACACTACCCTCGTACATATCATGTACCACTCTTACATACTTCTCTGCCACTCATGACTTCCTCATACAATACCACAACTCCTCTCCAGGCACCCTATCATATGCTTTCTCCAAGTCCACAAAGACACAGTGCAACTCCTTCTGACCTTCCCTATATTTCTCCATCAACAGTCTCAGAGCAAACATCACATCTGTAGTGCTCTTTCCCAGCATGAAACCATACTGCTGATCGCTAATCATCAACTCCCTTCTTAACCTAGCTTCCACTACTCTTTCCCATAACTTCAAGCTGTGACTGAACAGTTTTATCCCTCTGTAGTTACTACAACTCTGCACATCACCCTTATTCTTAAAAATAGGTACCAAAACACTTTCTCCACTCCTCAGGCATCCTCTGACTTTCCAAGATTTCAGTAAACAATCTGGTTAAGAACTCCACTGCCATTTCTCCTAAGCACCTCCAAGCTTCCCACTGGTATGTCATCTGGACCATTCTTCATCCTCTTCATAGCTGTCCGTGCGTCCTCCTTGCTAATCTGTTTCACTTCCTGATTTACTATCCCCACATCATCCATAGACAATTGTTCATACATTCTACACACTATATTAATACAAATTATCTCAATAAAAAAATTACTAACAGTAAAATTAAGTACTGTTAAACGATACAACTAAGATGTTCATTACTGTATTGAAAACCTAATGTAATATTCATCCTTAAACTTGAAAATACATTGGGATGACTTCAGTTTAGAGAAAACACCGTCAATCCCACCCTGATAACATAAGTGTCTGGAGGAAATTATATGAAATGTATATTGTTAAGTAATGGCCTGCTTCTTATATTTATTTTGATTTTCTCTTCTTAGATGAAAAACTAAAAGGGGATAAAACGTAGCACATATGTACCTATACTTCTTTTTTCTTTCTTTGGTGATGGAGTTAGTCACTCTAAGCTAGTGGGCTCTTTTCATGGGATACTCAAGGTGGTATTTATCCTACTAGGGGAAAACTGGTCACAGCATCAGGGAACTTCTACCTACTTTTTTCAACAGATGCTGTGAAATCTTTTACATCCACATGAGCTACCAGCTCAGTCAGATAGGACCTTGGCTAAATGTGTCATCCAAAGAACATAGACAATGAAGTGTATACATGTATGCCTGGAACAGTTGTATACAACTTTTGAAAAGCAGCAGTAACGTCGGTGTTCTGGCTCCATGTATTTACTAATATTTTAGTGGAATGCAATGCAGGGAAACCATAACACATATTATAATTAACTAGTCGCAGTTAACCCCACAAATAACCGCAGTTTCTCCACACAACTACTGCTCCCCTTTAGTAATGCTACTGGATCAAAAGATGTAACTGCAACAAAGTAGCTTAGCAGAAAACAGCGGGTTGTCTTATACTCTGAATGCTCCTCCAGTGTTATATACCATTCCTGTATCCTAGCGACAAGTTCTTTCATCATGCAGGTTGAAGCATAGCCCTTAGCTACAGTACAGAAACAAAACTCTAGTTCGACATCTATTGTTTGATTATACTCCTGCATGCAAAGGAGATTAGTATTAGTAACAAGTATATATTTTTTAATTCTGCCTTGGATAATTTCCTAAACTATCAATCAATAAATTTCTCTACGGAGTTAATAGTCAAGAACATTTATGCTTTGAAGAAAATATTCACTTATGACTAGTAATTAGCTGGTGCAGTGAATTTCGCAGAAAAAAACTGTATGAGCAACTTTCTAGTGGTAAGGCCTGATTGTACCAACAGCTTTTTTTTGTCAAAAATAAAACCTTGCAGTCCCAGGTAAAACAATGGCTTTACCATACTTTACTATGCCTATTGCTAGTAATATTACACAGAAATACAATTGTATTCTGCGACTATTTTCAAAACTTCCTAAATTTCTGCCTTCAGGTCTCAAAACCACCTCCACTTGAGTTTGGTCATCTGACTTGGGCTTTGCACATTACCATATGAATGTGTAAAGATACTTCTGCCTGTTCCACATTCTTCATAATTTTGGTGTTGCTCAAACACAGAGGCATTGTGTAACATTTGCTGCAGTCAGGTCAAGGTACAGTGCTACATTTCCAAATGACTAGTATGCCATCTCAGTAATAATATATGTGTGTGTTTTCTAGTACTCTAAAAAGATTCAGTCTTTTTACTTTAACTGGAAATTCCACTTTAGAATATGCAAGTACAGGAATTTAGGTATTGCTAGAAAGAGAAGCTGGTGTCTTATTCTCTAGGGCCCAAGCAGTTAAATCCTTCCTTCTACACTTATTCCAAGTCTTAGAGGGAACTGAAACAAGAAAAAGGGTAGGAGAACACCGTTGACTTATTTATTTATTTTAAATTTGTTGACTGGGCTAGTCTATCTGGATATATGTCCATTTTCAGTAGAGGCCCAGGGAGAAAAGCTCCAAACAGGATTATACAAAGTGACTAAAGATACTAAGCATCTACTTAAAGAAAAACATTACAACAATACAATAATTTGTAAAAACAACACTTTACCATACATTTGGTTTATCCTGGTACCAGTCAGTTGAAGTTTGTGGACTAATTCCTAATTTAAAGGAATATTCCACTCTTAAATGTAAATGATGGACTCTGCATAAAAATTAATCTTTTATTGTAAGCAACAGTGGTACACTCGATACTGGGGCATTTAGTTTCACTTCAGTGTCTCTGGTTTACAAAAGCGGTCACAAAAGTAAAGCATTTTTGTTTTAATGATCACTCATTGCTTGTGATGAATTTGGCAGAATTGGATGGAGCTACACGGAGCACTTTTTAAGACAGTTTGATCTCCCAGACTTCTACTTGTATACAATCATGAAATTTAAGTGAAGCCAAAGAATGAGCTGGGGGGAGGGGTGGTGACTTCCAAAGTGGAATGGTGTAGCCTAAAATGGGGGGAAACAATAAACATGACCCAAGTTTTGTTACTCCTGCTAACTGCCTGGTCTTTTCTTCAGAAAAGATAAATGTATTACTGGGATGAAGATCAGGGTTTGTGACCAGAACTTGGCACTCTTCCATTACAATTTATGATATATCTAATGAAACCAGAACACTCACCCGGAGCAGGGCATTCCAAACATCAGAGGCATGGGAGATGTTGCATTTACAGGAGGATATTACACTTATAATGGCATATTAGAGTTGCATTGGGATACTACACTAACCTTAGAATATTACAGTTATTTACAATTAGAGATATTACAGTTACATGGGGATACTATACCTAATAATGGCATATTATAGTCACATGGGCATATTGCAGTTACATGCAGATATTACACAAATGAGAATAATACACTTACATGGGGTCACTGCACTTTCCAGGGTTAATACAATTACATGGGCATAGTATAGGTACATGGAGAATACTGCATTTACACAAGGACATTACAGTTACAATGAGATAGTAGCATTACAAAGGCATGTTACAATTACAGTGGGGATAGTACAGTTACACAGAGATATTATAATTATGTGGGAATATCACAATTACTTGGACATATTACAGTAACATAGAAATGTGATGTCCCACTCTGGCCAGTAAGGAGCCTGAATCCTCACCACTAACACTGGAGAGGGACAGTCACTTAGAATGCAAATGGATACACTCAGTATTTCCAGATGCAGACCTCTCTACATCAAGCATAATTTCCCTTAAGAGCACACAGGGAACACACTCAGCCCAGGGTCTGGGTCTGGGTCTCTCTCTCTCTGTCTCTCTCCATGTCCCCAGTAAGGCTCCCCACTGACACAGATATATTCATCATCCTCTCTGTGAAACCAGTGCTTTGTGTCCCTGCTCCAAGTAGCTCACACACACACACACACACACACACACACACACACACACACACACACCTGGGAAAGACAGGCACAGATTACCCACTCTACCAACTTTGCCCAGACTATAAGGTAGATTTACTGCCACCAGTCAGTTGCTATAAGGCTCTTAAAAGAGCATCCAATTATGCTGAGTGAACTTAATATCAATACAAATGGTAATACTGACCAAACCGACAGACTTTCAGGAGTGGCCACAGTTATTACCAAATACATGCAAGTACTCTCAAAGGTTAAAATATTTCTCTAAAGGACCAGCCACAATGAGAAGTTTAAAATATATTTAATAATAAATAAACATGAAAATGCTAAATATCTATTTACAGTAAACACCAGAGTTTCAATCACCACAAATATTAAAAACAACACTGGTGGACAGGTTCCCACAGTTATAAAAACACAATACTTAACTATTCTCACTATTTTTCCTGACTAATCTAAAGAGTACTAGTCCCTGGTCACTTATTAGTGTAAGGCAAGATGAAGTGGGTGAGTGGACTTTCTCCTTTGTCAGGTTCCAAGAACAGACTGCTCAGTCTGACAGAGGGTTCTCTCAGCAATATGTAAACATTATTTCACAGTAAATTACAAAATGGCATCACATACATCTGGTCATTTGACATCTAGTTTCCATGCAACCCCCATTGCTAAAAGCTTTCAGCATTTAGCACCTATGTGTTATCATACACATAGATTGAGATTTGCTCAGATCTGCTGCTACTTCTGGAAGTCATAAAACCATTTTGAACCTCTACCCTCCCAGATTAGCAATCAGCTCCCTGCTAGTGACAAGAAAGAAGGCTTCCTAATACTTGTTTTCCCAGACATTTTGTCTCTGGCTACAGCCAGAACTATAAGATACAGTCTTTATGGGCTAATTTAATTTTAGCTATTTTTTCCAAGTTTGCTGCAGATGGATTCAGGATTAACCTCTTCTCTTACAGTATCCTCTGTTATAACATATACATTTAAACAGTTACAATAATGCATGCACATTTCTTTGCTTTCCAGCAGGGTACACTGTTGACAGTAAAACCACAAGCACCAGCCAGTAATAAAAGAAAAGGATGAAGTCTTTAAAGTTGAGTGTCACAAAAAGGCTTTATTTACAATAACACAAGTTGAGTGCTTTCGTCCACAGGTAATAGGACTTCTTCAGAACAACCTTTTCTCTTTTACACTATTGATACATTTTTAACATAAGCAAACCTCGCAAATACATTTTCAGCACATGCATCTGTATAAATCAGTTTGATATACAAATGACATATAATTACTTACAAAATGCCAACTAGCTTATGCTGGCATATGTTACACATCTACTGTCCTATTTCTGCTGCCATGGCTGACAGTACCTCCTATCATCACCCCCTCCCCTCTTTGGAGACTCAAGTTAGTTTTTCAAGTGCTCCTTGAAAAACATTTCTAGAGAAGAATGAGCCTGTCTAGGGGAATATATTATCCTGTACCCTGTCTTGAGATTTCATCTGCCTTAGCATTGCTAATCCCACTACGGTGCTGCACTGTTATACTATATGCCTGCAACCCTTTGCTCCACCATAGTACCTGGGATTTTGCTGGTTGGCTCCCTGTAGCCATAGATCCCCGTCAAGCTCCTCCCACCTCCTACTGCAGATACTTAGCACTAGGACCTCCCTATCATGTTACGGTTTCATAACGTTAACATAGTACAAATTGTGCCCTGCCTCTTGTCTAACAGGTTTACCATGTAGTTAACATCATTGAAATTCCTTAACACTTTGAAGGATCCCTCCCAAGCTGCCTGCAGTTTATTGTGCCCGACAGGAATGAGAACCATAACCTGCTGCCCCACAGCATATACGCTGGCTCGAGCATTCCTGTCATACCAAACCTTTGTCTGCTGTTGGGCTCCTACCAGGTTCTCCTGGGACAAGCCCATGAGCTCCCTGAGCCTTGTCCTGAGGTTGAGGACATATGCCACAACAGACTCCTTGTGGGATTCACACTCACCTTCCTACTCATCTCATCGCAAATCAAATCTAAAGGTTGCCTCACCCTAAGACCATATAGTAACTCAAAGGGTGAAAAACCTGTGGATTCCTGGGGGACCTCTCTGTAAGCAAAGAGCAGATGAGGCAAATATTTGTCCCACTCTCTCAAACTGGTCTGCAAATGCCCACAGCATGTACTTCAGTGTAGAGTTTTACCTCTCCACAACACCATTAGTCGGGGGGGTGGTCTTTAGGTGCTTCCACCCCACAGTGCTTCCATAGACAAGCCAGCAGGTCTGACATGAAATTGGCACCTCTGCCAGTCAGTATTCCTCTCAGGAAACCTACCTTGCTGAAAATCTCACAAAGCACTTACCACCTTTTCTCCCTCAATGGATTACAGAGCCTTTGCCTCAAGGTATCTAGTAGCATAATCTACTATCACCAGGATATACACTTCTTCCTTGTGGAGCTTGGGGTACTCAGAGGCCCCACAATATCCATGGTTCATAGATTAGGTTCATAGATTAGTACTAGGCTAACTGCCCTTGCAAGCCATTTTTTAAGCCTAGCCAATTATCCCCTGTGAGACTCAAACCTTGCACCCTGTGTTTGCAAGGCAAACACCTTAACCATTAGGCCACCCTCCCAACCCCTATGCCTTCTGAAATGGCTCCTCAATCACAGGCAAAGGCATCAAAGGAGTTTTGACTATGTCTCCTGTCTTGCCTACTTTTTGGCACTACTCACAGGTCCTGCACTACCCTGTTACATCCCTTTCAATCCCAGGCCAATAAACGTTCTGCATAATATGTCTCTTGGTACACTTTATGCCTATATGACCTTCAAAAGGATTCTCATGGGCTATGGCTAGAAGTGCCAGACAGTAAGCTCTAAGCACTACCAAATGCTGTATTACCTCACTCTTTAGCTCTCCCTCAGGGGTACATGCTCTATACAGTAATCCTTTGTTCTAGTATAGAGATTCTTCTTTTCCTTGAGAATCAGATGCCTCCCTAGCTACCTCCCTCAAACCTCTTAGTATAGGGTCTGAGAGCTGTCTCAGCTCTACTTTTGTAATTCTTCCCAGCTGCCTTTCCACAGGAAATCTGGTATCCTCTGACAATGGTGCCTCACTGTCAGCCTGGGTACTACCACTCACCTCTGCCCTTGCAGTCAATCTGTCCAAGAAAACATCAGTACATACCAGCAGCTGTGGATCAACTTCAGGCTCACTGCTACAGGGTAGCTTCCTCCCTGAAATAGCTTGCACCTCTAGGTGGCTAACCCGGTCACACTTGTTCTGCCATACCATACACACCTATGGCCAATTTACTGTCTCCAGTCTACCTACTGCATATCTTTGAAATATGGGAGGAAATTGGAGCATCCAGAGGAAACTCACACAAACATAGGGAGGACATGCAGACTCCATGCAGAAATCACCCCAGCTGCGTGTCTGAAAAGTAAAGATCTAAGTGGGAGGGTGGCCTAATGGTTAAGGTGTTTGCCTTATAAACACAAGGTGCATGGTTTGAGTCTCACAAGAGTTAATTGTCTAGGCTTACAATGGCTCGCAAGGGCAGGTAGCCTAGTACCAACCTATGACAGATGGGAAGAAGGCAAGAGGAACTTAAGATATTCAGCAAATAGGTGAATGGACTGTGTGAGCGAAGACACGTATTTCCCAATGGCTTCTCTGCCAGCTAGGGAAAGGAAGAGGGAAACTTTCCATGCACAGAATAAGGATTGTTGGATTATTGCCCATATTTTGTGTATATGGAGTTGGGAGTTTGGAGTAAGATCAAGCCAGATGCCTAGGTACTTGAAAAATGACATGATCTCTAGTGGTGGCTGGTAGTAGTCAAGTAGGTGCCAGTGTTAGGGGACTGACCAAAGGTTCTGATGGGTTTCAAAGACCATAACATTAGTTTTCAATGGCTTGACTATTAGTTGTTTGTCATGTTATGTTTTGGTAATACTGAGGAACTTGTGTTTGAGAAGAGCAAGACCTGTAAATGATGAGGTCTTCGGCGTAGAATATCAGTGCAGTGAGGGGGTTATAGTCTAGGAGACAGTGGATGTAGAGTGAGAAGAGCAGAGGGAATAGGAAGACCCCTTGTGGTACATCTGGGGGGGGATTTTGTCAAAATTTTGAAACTAATGAAGATCACACCTGTCAGTTGCCCTTTCTCCACTGAGATAAAAAATATCACTGGTTAGTGTCCAGAGGACTGTTATGGTGCTTTTCATTGGTAGAAACCATATTGGTTTCATGATGGTAGTCTTTGCTGTGATATAGTGATAGCAAGTTTATTTATTTTTATTTTATTTAACATTTCTTTACTGGGAAAGTCCAACTTGGAATGAGCCAATTTTCAGCGGAGGCCTGGGGAAAAACACTCCAGACGCATGTCTTTGTAATGTGGAAGGAAGCCAGAGCACCCAGGGAAACCCAGATGAACCCAATGAGGACATGCAGACTCCGAACACAAGGCTCCCCAGGTGAGAATCGAACTGGAGAACCTCTCGCTGTGAGGTGGCAATGCAAACCGTTGCACTAGTGAGCTGTCCAAGTTGGTTATAAACAAGCAGTACTTTTGTCTAGGCTTGACAGGATGAAGTAGGTCTGAAATCTAAGGTTCGATTGAGTTTATCAGCTTTGGGTATGGTCTTAATAAGGGTTTCTTTTCAGATTTTTGTTATGGGCTCATGAGAGTGGAGAAGGAAGTTATAGACATGTTTAAGATGTACACAGTATGATCTGTACAAGCTTTAATGAACCTCAGGGTGCAGTTCGTCACAGCCTGTGGGTCATCAAATAGGAGTTTACTGAGTGCTTCTTTCATTTGTGCTGTTTAATGGTTTGGAAGTAAAATTGGGTGTATACTCAGGAGGGATATGGATAGAAGGGGAGGGGTGCTGGAACCTAGAGGGCTCTGGAAGATGGCTGAAGTTTTTTTTAAGAATTATTCAGATAGAAAACTGTTGTGTATGGTATTGTGGAGGGTGTGTGTGTGTGTGTGTGTGTGTGTGTGTGTGTGTGTGTATGTGTGTGTGTGTAATTTGATTAACTTGTGACCAGATTTCTTTTGGTTAAGGAGTGGTGACTGGTGGTTTTGAAGGTAAAGGGCTTTGTGCCTTCTAGTGTTTTTCTTGAGGCTAGGGAATACTTTCCTGTTCTCCTCTCTTAGCTGAAGGAATGTTTTAGTTTTTTTTTCCTCAGCCATCTTTTTTGTACTGGGTTTTGGAGATGGATGATATGTGGGAAGAGTTTACTTTGTATGGCTAGAAGGGTAATGATTATGATATCGGACCTCTCTTGGTCACTGCAGAGAAGGACAGGTGTCCAGTCATTTTGTAATGAGGAGGTTTTGAGTTCTAGAAAGTGTTAATGATTGGGCTATGTGTTGTTTCAGCTGCTAAAACTCACAGATACTTATTAAAAGGTGTATTATTCTTGGAAGACCTCATCATAAGGGTCTATACCTATGCATGTGTCCAGTTGTACAGTACACTATATTAAGGGAGTAAAAATGGATATACTGAATCTCTTCACAGAAAATACGGTTGATTCTGTTTTCTACAATGTTTGTAACAGTTTTTTTTTTTCCAGGAAAAATAACATGGAACTGTCATATAGCTAAGAGAACAGCTAAAAGCTTAGCCTTAAAGGATTTATGCTAACCCAGGGATCTATACTGTAAAAATGTTTTAAATGCCAGCTAAGCCCAATATAGTTCTTAAATTATCTCTTTCCTGTACTGTATCAAAGGATAGTCTTGTAAGGCTTTACTAAGTGGATTCTTTTATTCTGCAGTTTCTACTTGTTTTTGCATAAACTATTAAAATATATATAAGCATCACATATAATAAACTGAGTTTAAAAGTGCTTCCGGGTTTCCCTTTCTTTTAGCATCTTATCAGTAAATAAAATAGCATGTGAAACTACAGATGAAAATGTTTTCTGCATGTATTAATTCAACAGGCTCATAAATGGCAAAAAAACAGCAGCATGCAACAATTTGATCAGACTACGTTGCACCCTACTAACAGGGGCTTGTACCTTTGTTAATATTCTGTATTTTATCCAAGTCTTTTCAATAGCATGATTTGTTTTCACATGACTTCTTGATTGTCATGTCTATTATACAAATGCTGCTTTGGATTATTTTTCCCGGTCACTTACACCAAGATATTTAGTAATATGCTATTAAAATTAAATCCAATCATCCATTCAGGAAACTCTGTGTGCATTTATTGGTGTGAGTAAAATACAAATATGCACACACAAAGACACAAGCGCTCTCTCTGATGCATTTCCACTTTTTGTTTTAACAATCGTTATGATTTTTAATACAATTTGCCCATTTTGCATCATAAATATTAAGTATTCATACACAAACTATATCACCACACATCTTTCACTAATGTTTATTAAAGCAAGCATAAAGCAATATTAAAAATAAAAATATCTGGCTTCCAGTACTAAATAAATAATAGATGATATGTAGACAATGAACATTATTTGTACCACATCTGCTTTCTTCCAGGTCTAGGCAACTTCATTAACTCGCTTTGTTTGTTCACATCCACTGATAAATATCATCTTTAATGCAGATCTATTCAATGTACAAATAAATATAAATGAAATACATAAAAAAGAAAGGCAACTTTGTTTATCTATGTTACAATAGTAGACCGTGAAAGAACAATCTTGTAATGTGCTTCATGAAGTTACAGTTGCATCAGTTTGCTAAGCAAGGTAATGAAACCATAACAATCAATGAATCCCGGCAATAGCTTCATCAGAACGCTGCACACTTATGGAACAAGGGTAGCTTAGCAACAGTCAGGGCAAAAAAGAACTGGCATGCTTTCATTACAAGTGGCATCTAATTTCCACGTTTTAAGACTTTCAACAATGATGTAAACATTTCGTTGGATGAACTATGAAGGAGGGGTTACTAATAATTTTCAGAAGATGCATGCAAAGTAATTCTGCAGAAATGTTAAGTCACATCCTTAATCAGTAACACAGGGTGCAGTATCTAATGAAGGCTTGAAATGTGATTGTATCTTTAATAGAAAGGCAGGATCTGGTCAAAAGTACAAAGCATTCTGCTCTGTGTTAAACATTTCTGAAGATTTCTTTACTGCTGTAACATGTTTAATATAAACCAGTTAATTGCTCTGTATTTGTGCAGACCAAAAAATCTGCATTTTTTCCAAAAATAAAATGTTTTAAGAAAAATCCTTTAGGATCATTATTTATATAAACCTATAATTGCCATTTTGACCTAATAAGACATATCTTTTACCTATAAAACTGCTTGTTTCTAAGGATTTCAATACTTAGATAAATACATTTAAATAAAATAATATGAAATCAGGAAAATTACACGCTGGCTACATCATCTCATCAAAAAATCACCACCATAGTAACTCATTTTCCCATTTCCAAACTCCTCATCAGCTTCTCCCAAAGATATCCACTCATACAATGTCATTAATGGAGTCTGGCTAGTGACAACAGTTTGTAGATAAAACCAATGATATTCTAATTAACCAGTCTATGGTGTGAATAAAACCAGATGGGGCCAATCACCCAACTCTTGTTCCTGTACTAATGTTTTATGAAATTCATGTATAGTATGCAACAGTTAATTAACTGCATTTCTTCAGCAATCAGGCTAATTAGATTAGATACATCAATGCCTTCTAATTTATGCTGCAACATTTTAATGCCTTCTCAAGATTTGCTTTAAGATTGCTATCACAGATACTACAAATAGTATAATATATGCAGTTTGAAATTGATGCTATGTATACTATATTATACCTTAGTCTCTTAAAGATTAATATGTCTTATCAAGATATGCTCTGTGTTGTGAGCCACAAAAAAAATATTCACATGCATGCATTATTTCCATACCCGCCTACTACAGGGCTTTGTGCCCTCTCTTTTTGCCCTTTCCTGAACCTTCTGCCAATTTGACCACTTTACCCTGCTTCCTACTCTGTTTAATGACACTGCCTACCAGCCTGGTTAAATGACACACATGCCTGGGTCATGGAATCCATGGGAGCTTGTTTTTTTTAAACTCCATGAAAAAGCAAAAATATGCACGGTAATTACCCCACCTATATGTTTGGTCACTTCACACTTTTAAGCATCATGCACTGAAAATGCTTTCAGATAAGCAAAGCAATACAGAAATGGGAATCAGTATTAAAAAATGCATACCAGACACACATTCATATAAGAATGATTTACAAACTCCAAGCTGTGCAATATTGTTACTGTGCAATAATGGTACATTTAAAGAAAATGGATACTTGGGGTCTGTCAGATGGAAGTATCCACATCTGTAAATACAAAAGCAGTCTCAGACAAACATACTGAACATGTGAAAGAAGCGACAGTAGCTTGTTGTATTTTTTAAACATACTTTAATAATGCTGCACACAAAGATCAAAGAGTCCACATTCTGTATCCAGTGTATAACTTATCAGCACAATAAAAATATGCCATTATCCAATTTAAACTTTAATGCAATGTGCCATTCAGTTATTTTTCTTTAAACGAATGGTTCTGTTTTTTTATATACTTCATAGAAATTGATACAGCTAGCCCCTGGCACAGACAGATGGCATGTGCCTATGTAGCAGGTGAGCTACACTACAGCACCAGCAGGAAAGAGTACTGGCTAATCATCATCTCACATTGCATTATGGGAAATGACAGAAATGGAAACACTGAAGGATACAGCCATAATGGAAGGAGGCAATTCAATCTGGCCGTCCTTCTGAAGTCATGAACCTGAGCATAAACACACTTTTTGGGGGTCAAATGTATGCAAATATCCAATAAACATTATATATATCTGTATTATTACATACATACATACAAATATTTCAAGCACGGGCATTAATGCCCTTCTAACTGCCAATATACCAGAACACTTATTCTCATAATAAATGTCCAGACTGTTCTTAAAAATATCTAAACTAGTACTTGCTTTAATGTAATTTGGTAGTCTGTTCCATGCATCAGCTACTCTGTCAAAGAACCAATTAGCACTTGTCCTTCCTATAGAATCTTCTACACAGGTTGTCTGATAATTCTCTAGTACTTTTTGATCACCCCAAACATTCCCAGAAGTAGTTGTCTCTAAATGCCAAAGCACATAGATGCAGTTAGTGCAATATGAAAGAGTCCCTCACCACTGTACACTGACAAATATGCTTCCACTAGGGGCATGAAATTCGCCACATAATGCATACATTATGCCCAAAAAGAGAGAAGAGGAAATAATAAAAAGTGCACCAATATGATACAGGACAGTGGCATGTTAACTGGTTGATAACAGGTGGAAATGGGCTTTGCCAAAAAAAAAGTTACCTTGAACAAGGTTAAGCATGCACTCCATTCAAGAGCGCGCGTGTGTGTGTGTGTGTGTGTGTGTGTGTGTGTGTGTGCGCGCAAGGATGTAATTTTATATAAAAACTAAAAATGAACAAACTACAATCCTCAAATGTGCCATTTAATTATATACAAACCAACACTATCTGAAAAAAGATTTTTTGACAGAAAGCATTCACAATATATATATATATATATATATATACATATATATACATATATATATATATATACATATACACACATTATATTTACACATTATATATATATATATATATATATATATATATATAAAAATAAATGACAAGCCCCATAAAATATCCATCTAACAAAAAAGTGTTGTACACCTACAATAAAACAGTCAATGCTTAATGTTGAGTATTAACTTTTTGTATGTATGTATGCATGTATTTATTTTGCTGCGGTTCACCCTACCTGGTAAACTGACCACTTTTAGAGGGCACCTGAAAAATTTGTGTAATACAGAAAATGCAATTACAGTAAAATGATAGCTTGTACTGAAACACACACTCATGCACATGAATGATAAATAATAAATTGCAGACAGTAGCAAAGTACATAAGAAGTGGACAGTCAGTCTGAAAACTAAGCAAAATGTAAAATGATAGTTTATGCAGACTTACAGGTGTATAAACTTTACACAGAAAGAGAAGTTGTAGACAAGTCCTTGTAGAATATGTATGTGTGTTGTACCTTTAAGAAGCATTTCCAAGGTCGGCGCATGCATATAAATGGCAAGCACATGCTAGCTTCGGTGCCATTTCGAGAGTGCAGCCAGAGAGTGAACATGTATGAAAGAGTCAGTTTGTTTATAAGTTTATCTAAGTTAAAGTTATTGCCTCATTCCTGACGTGTTTGTACATAATAAAGCTGCTTGAACAGAACCCACAAATGTTCATCTATTACATCTTGACCGAGCGAACGACAGTCCTTATCAGAAAGTGCAGGGAAAACTTGTAGATGACAACAATTAACAGTGTGCACTTTGTTTTACTTAAAAAATGTATGAGAAAGGAAAGAAATCCATGCATGCAGAGGGGAAGAAAGAGAGAGAAAGTAAAAATTTACATAAGATATGCGGCATAGAAACATCAAGATGATTCAACAGAAATTAAATTAAATTATAAATACATTTTGAATAGTTTACAGTAAATATTAAGTAGTCACACACTTAAAGCGTAACAGAGGAACTAGTAAGTATGACTTGGTTCCTAGACAAGTACTAGGCTAGCTGCCCTTGTGGGCCATTTTAAGCCCAGCCAGTTTCACTTTTAGTTCATAAATTGACCTGTCCCTTTTGTTGTTAGACTGGCCTTATCCATCCCATGGTCAATTAGTATTTATTACCTCTAGTAAAAATAAATGGGATCATGCCACACATAATTTGAGGGGACCCATGAATGGGATGAAGCATTTAGGAGTTGCCTCTGTCAGTAGTACAGGGGGCAGTCCTGGGGTAAATTTTCTATTTCCCCATCCACTAATCCAAGTTGTGCTTGAAATGGGATGAGCTTTGTTTTACATTGATGGGGAGACTGTTCTAGAGAAATTGTATCCTCTGTGAGACATACCTGCCCCTGCAAACCATTCTGTTGATGTTGCAGAAGACGTTTAGATATTTCTGATGTTATCTAACTTGCTGATGTACAGTTGTTTTAACTCAAGGGGTAGGGAGTCCTGTACTGCAGCATTAGTAGTTAAAAGATATGTTCAATAGATTAAGGAATGAGACACTGGACAAGTAAGCACACTGAATTCAATTTAATATAACCCCAGGATGATATTGCTTGTGCAGATGAGAACAACTACATTCAGTTTTGTAGTGTAACAAGAGATGCCTTACTTTGTTCAGTTAATATGTAGGGCAGATAATTTAGTTTAATACTACTATGGCAAGAAATATATTGAGCAGTGAAACAGCACTGGATTCAGTGTAACACAGCTAAGAGGTGTAGCACAATGGCTCAAGTTCAGTTCTGCCACCAGATGTCTATATTGCACAAGTGACCACCAAGTATGTATGACTTTGTAGTGTAGAGGATTCAGTGGACTCTGTTTAATATTACTGTGATATACTATAAATCCCACAGATGAAGACCAGTAAATTAAGATTAATAAATAATGTTGCCAATTTTCTAGTAGATGATATTGAATTTATCCTTGCCATGGGGCACACTATGTTACAGAAGTGACCAGCAATGAATTCACTTTAGTATAGTTACACATGCTACACTTGGTTGTGCAAATGACTTTGAAGTGCCAAGGAATGCTTTACTCTGATTGGTTGTCCAGCACTGCATTTGATTTCCCATGGGCATGGCACAATTTAGGTTACACAGCTGATTCTGTACTCCTTTAGAATCAGTTTAACATTGCAGGAGCTAATGTACATTATGCTGTTGAAAAACAATGAATTTACTCAGTAGCATGGAATGGCTTAGTTGTATGGCCGATTTTTAGCTGACTTTGTTGTGGATTACAGTCAGTTTAGTGCTAACAGTTGATGCCCCACACTGTGCACTTAAACAGCACAACATTCAGTCTAAGACTTGAATGCAGTATTTTAAGTAGTAAGGCAGATTTTGTGTTTCTTAGTGTCAGTTTTAATATTGATGCTGAATTCAGTAATTTCCAGCACTGAATATCATCAACATGACAACTTTACAGCCTTGTAGAAATTTCAGCATACTGTCTTTCATGTGCAGGAATATATCGTTTTGTATGTTGTGGCTTGTCCAGGCTAGAATGTCTTCTAGAATAGGACAATTGGTACCTGGGATATATATACCTGGGAATATATATATATATATATATATATGTATATATATATATATATATATATATATATATATATATATGTATATATATATATATATATATATATATATAAAACTATGATACAAAGGCTTTTGCAGTTACGTTTGAGAAAAGTAACTAGTAGCTCGGCAGAGGAGAAATGGGGAATTAGCTTAGAGTATGTAATGACTGTATAGGTGCTTGGGAGCAGTAAGGCGACACCTCCGGCTTTTTGAGAGTCTGTCAGATCTAAGGCAGGAGTAGTTTTGGGGTAGAATTTCATAGTCTTTAATATATGGCTTTAGTCATGTTTCGGTGATGGCGGTGAAATCTGGTTTATGTTGACCAAGCATGCAGGTGGGGGATTTTGTTCCTAATGCTCTGGAGATTAACAGTGGTGAAGTTTAAGCATTTAGAGGAGTTGCAGGAATTGGGAGAAGGGCCTGGATTTAGGTGTATATCGTCACAGAGGGCTAAGTTACAGAGATTTGGGAAGTTGATAGGGAAGGATTTCTTTTTTGTGTTGCTTAAGTTTTTGTGGTCTAGGTGATAAGGAGTGATATGTTGTGTGGAAAGCAGGATTATTTTCTTTAGTAGGCTTTGATTAGTTTGATACAGACTAGAGCAGATAGTAGTGTAGCTTGGGAGGGTATGATAGTGGGTTGATATAGTGGGGGATGGTGGGGAAGGAAGATGGGTTGTGTGAAATGATGATAGTCTTAGAAAGAGAGAGAGGTGGATAGCGAGTATGGAGGGAAAGAGGTTGGATGCTACAGACATAGCTGAGTAGTGTCCAAATGTGGGAGGCTGAGTTGAGTGTTGATGAGTGTGGGTGAGAGAGGGGTGAGTTGGTGGGCTAAAGGAGTTAGAGGCAGATAGGTGGAGAAAAAAGGAATGGAGAAGAGTTAGTAAGTGAGGTGAAATGGCTAGTGGGAAGTTGCTAGGGGAGGAGTTGGGAGGTGAGGTGATGTAGCTTGGAGGAAGGGAGTGTGGTGGTGGTAATTAGGAGGGCTGTGATAGGGATTGGGTTATTTGAGAAGTAAAGGAGGTGACAGTAGGTGGAGGTGTGTGATTGGTGGTTGGGTGAGGGGGTGTGGCAGGTTAGGTATAAATGTAATTTATATGGGGTGGGGCAGGGGAGCAGAGTGAGCCCAAGCATAGCGAGGGTGAACGGAACACGGCTAGCCCCCACTGGAAGAGACAAGAGTGCACAAAAACTATCAGTTAGGAAGGAAAAAGATTGCAAAGTCTTGCATCAGGTAGGTGGATATTGTTTATCAGACAGAACACTAATATTGCTCTTACTGGTTGGCAAGTCGTGCAGATCTATTACTCCTCTAAATACTGTATTCTTCTGCAGACTACTCTCTTACTGTAACAGGATGCAGCATCATGCATGCTTGCATGCTGAGAAAATAACATGTACTTATCTTTCCTAACACCAAAGTTAAGTGCTTGAGTAATGCCAAAAAGTTTAAATGTGTATTGTCTGCTTTATTTTATTATGATTTTGTTACCAGTGTATTGATCATGATGGACTGATTTCAGGCTCAGTCTGACAATTAAGCTCAAAAAATAATTTGTACACATCACTTCAATCATTTACACAGCTAAGTATGATGAACTAAGTACTTTGAATATCACAGGAAAAAAGAACAGAAAATACATGAACTGCTAGAAGATGTGTGCATACACAGTTCAACATTCCTAAATAAGAAAAGAAAATTAATGATTTTCTTTATTATTTGCAAAGGTGTGGAATAAAAGCAGGTATACTCAGTTTAATGAAGAATATGCATTAGAGCTCAGAAAGAAGAGAAGAGAAGATTAAGGAAGATGGTTTGCCATAACAAGTAAAGTTTGATAAAGTTTGATATTTATCACACTCGTCTATTAGTTGTGAGATAGATGTCCAATAATATAGTCAGTAAAAAATCAGGTTATTCTGAATGAAGCAAAGAGCATATAATAATCTCCTGAAACAATACTGAAATAATGGTTAGTCTTATGAAAGCTGCATAATGGCACAAGGAGATTGAAGGTAAATATATTCTGAGTGATACAACAATATGCCAGAGTGGCCACATCTCAGCAGCATCCCACATACAGAGTCACCTGGATTTCATGACTCATTAAGCTTAGCATACAGGATAAAACCAAAATATGAAAGCTTAATATCAGTGACCCGGGACAGTGAACTACATACATGTTGGTTTATAAAGTCCATTGAACATGTGGGAGAAACAGACAAATGCAGATCCTGTAAAACAGAATTGGAAACAATCTCACATCATGCTGCTGGGTGTGATACACTAATGGCAGAAGGCCTGTATACTGAAAGGCATAATAATGTGGCAAGACGGTTGCAATAGGGATTGTACAAACATTGTAATACTGAAGTACGCGAGAAGCACTGGAAACCCGAGCCACAAAGCATTATAGAGAATGATTAAGTTTATGCCACAATGGATCACCCATTACCCATAGTTCAAAAATAGACGCAAGAAAAACAGATACAGTAATACATCAAAAGACAAAAGTAGCATAGATCACTGAAACTGCTACACCCAGTGATGACAGTGTCTTAAGCAGAGTGAGACACAAAGTCATAAAATACCAGGATTTGCAGACAGAAAGGAGGGCAATGCAGAAGGATATCCAGACAGTTCCAATAGTAGTAGGAGGAATGGGTGCCATCAAAAGAATTTAGTCTTATTTAGATATGCTACCTGTACATGTAACTCCATATGAACTGCATTACTGGGGGCATTGCAGGTGCTGCAAAGGGCACTTTTGCCTAACATCAAAGAATGAAATGATACTGATTTTACAAACTTTGTACCTGTCATGGTATTAGAAACCCAAAAGACTTGGAGAAATTAAACCAAGATTAAGAGCTATTAAATCTAAAAGGTAAGAATCAGTTACCTAGCATTTCTAGGAAAGGGCGGTGTACAGCAATAACCTCTGAAGCCAGGAAAGCTCATAAGGGTATGGTTCTATTCCCAAACCAAGTGCCTAATAGAAGACAATAACAAATGACAATAAATAAAATAAATACACAAATAAAGTGCTGCACCCTACAGGGCCCATCCATAAAGACCCATCTGCTTCAGTTAGAGACATTTTAAAATATTTTTGTTGTTTTTAATTAATATATTAACCAGTGGTACTTAACAAAAACGTAGAGAATGCCTCCACTGTCCTGACCAGGTTTTCTCTAATGTATAAGAATGCTTTCTCAGACTTCACTTGCAAACAGGCTGCAGGTATAGTGAGCCTAACCAGGTCAACACAAGTAAATAAATAATAAATGCACCCCTAGGACTGGTTGAAAGGTCCTTTAAACTGGATATCATGCGATGTGTAACAGAAAAACAGACAAAAACAAGAACTAGGTCTTTAAGACATTCCTGTTGCAGAAATGCATGCCTTAGTTTAGCTTATGCAGCCACACTGAACATTTACTGTTATTAATAACAGCAAAAGTCCCTCCTAAAAGATGCAGTTCAAGAGGATGCAGGGTGCTGTTTCACCATTCCTCACATATGACACTCTGACAAGTCCGTGTGTGATATACATGCATGAACAGACTTGTTTGTTTCTTTGTTAGATTAAAAGGTCACAGCAAAGACACAAAACCAGAATGACCTGCTCTGTAATGGACAGAATAATACATAGGCTCTTGGGGTCAAATGAGTGTGTCAGACACAATGGCATCTGGAAGTTGCTGCCTCATTGTTCATGTGGGCTGTGCATTTTCAAACTGAAATAATTGTATTCAGACCACTACATTCACAAGTTTCAATATTCGATACTGTGAAATAATGCATCTCATTGTAACAGAAATATGTGGCTTCTGTTGGTGTTGTGCTTAGGACCTCTAAAGTACAGTTGTGTACACTTATCATAAATGTAGATGTTCGAGTGTATTCACTGTTGCAGTCATCACATTTGGGTTATCTGCTTGCAGTAGCCCTCACTTGGCCTGATTAACAAAGTCTCGGGTCCTGTATCGGTTGCTGTCCATTCTTCCATGACGTCAGGTCGTCAGGGGTATAAAACATGCAGCCGATGCCATTACATCAGTTTTTTTTTGCCCCAGATGTCAGGTGCCCTCCTAATGGGAAGCCATTAAATCTATAAATATACAAAGTTATACCTCCAACAAAAAAGCAAATGCACCAAAAAGCTTTTGAGCATAGTAAAGTAGGGTAGAGGTATAGCCAAAAGAAGAAAGGGGGCTGGAGGGAGGGTAACCAGGACTGCAACATTGAATACACTCAAACATCTACATTTATGGTAAGTGCACACAACTGTACTATGTTCTTCGTGTTTCACTGTTGCAGTCATCACATTTGGGTAGAGTCCCAAAGCTAAGGATGGGGGGAGGAATTTATATAGCATTAGGACCAGCTATAAGGCCCTGCAAGACTGCAATGGCAAAGCCAGCTCTGGATTTAGAGACAATTGGCCTATTGTAATGCTTGGTGAAAGTATGCACTGAACTCCAGGTAGCAGCTTCTAGGATGTCCCTGATAGGGACGCCTCTGAGAAAGGCTGTAGAGGTAGATGCAGCCCTGGTTGAGTGGGGTCTGATCCCCTGTGGGATAGGTTTTCCATGGTGCTTGTAGCAGAAATGAATGCAATGGCCTATCCATTTGGAAATGGTTTGCTTTGAAATAGCCTTCCCCTCTACCCCTGCAGCAAATGCTACCAGCAGTTGGTCAGATTTCCTTTGAGGTTTAGTCCTGTCCAAGTAGAATTTAAGTTGCCTGTGCACATCTAAGGAGTGCAGTATCTGTTCTCCTTTGTTCTGTGGGTTAGGAAAGAAGGTTGGCAAACGAATGGGCTGATTAAGGGCCACACTGGATACCACCTTGGGAATGAAGGAGGGATTGGTCCTGAGGGACACCCTGTCTGCATGAAAGATGATGAAATCCTCCACTGCCATGTAATTCAGATACCCTTCTTGCTGAAGTGATTGCTAAAAGGAAAGCTGTTTTCCAAGAGAGGAATTTTAAATTCGCAGTGGCAGCTGGCTTGAAAGGAGGAAGGGTGAGCTTTTCCAATACAAAGTTGAGGTCCCAGGCTGGAGTTGGGGCTCTCCTGAGTGGTCGTAGATTTTTGGCCCCTCTGAGGAACTGCTTAAGCAGTGGATGAAAAAAGAGGGGAGGTTCTATGTTATAATGAGCTGAAATGGCTGAGGCGTGAATTTTGATGGAGGAGAAAGATAGGCCCTTGTGAAGCATCTCAGTTTAGTATTGTAAAATCTGAGGTAAACCCTTGAGATTGGTTCCAGGCACAGAATCTTTTCCATTTTTCAGCATAAGATTTTCTAGTACTAGGCCTCCTTGCCTCTAAAATGATATCCATCACTGGTTTACAGAGGGATGGTAAAGGAGAGATTAGGTAATTATCCAGGCTGCTAGGTTCAGTGTATGAAACTGAGGGTGCAGACTCTAGTTCTCCTGCTGAGACAATAGGGTAGGAGTCTGAGGCAGGTGCCATGGGGCCAACAGTGACATACTGCGCAAGAGGGGGTACCAGTGTTGGCGTGACCAGTCTGGTGCTATCAAAATCATCCTTGGTTTGTTTTGTTTGATCTTTAGTAGTACTTTGGACAGCAGAGGCAGAGGAGGAAAGGCATAAACTGATAGGTTTTTCCAGCTGAAAGACAGAGCATCCACTTTCCAAGCTTGTTTGTGGGGAGTCCTTGTGCAAAATTTGTTCAATTGATAGTTCCGGGGGGAGGTATCCGGGCTCTCCCATTTGTTTGCCAACATGTTGAAAATCCTTGGTTCCAGCCTCCACTCGTGTGGGTCCATGAGGTTTCTGCTTAGTTCGTCTGCCAGTGTATTCAGTTTTCCTGGCAGGAATTGAGCTTGTAGATGCACTTGGTACCACAGGGATGTGTTCCACAATGCCATGGCTAGTCTGCATAGGGAGTAAGAATGTGTACCCCCTGCTTGTTTATGTACCACATAACAGTGGTGTTGTCTGTCTTTACCATTAATTGTCCTGGAAGAATGTGGTCCTTGACGGCTGTCAGAGCATGCTGTACAGCTAACATTTCTTTTTGATTGATACGCAAGTGCATTTGACTTGGGTTCCATTTGCCCTGAATGCACCTCCCTGCCAGGTGAGCCCCCCATGCATAATCTGATGAGTCTGTTGTTAGGGTTTGGGCGGCAGGGGGTGGTGTGAATGGTAGTCCCTTGTTTTGGTGGCAGGCCTCTGCCCACCCAAGAAACTCTAGGCGTAGGCAAGGTATGATAGGTATCATTGCTTCTAGATCCTGAGAATGTTGACAGCATAGGCTTTTTAGATACCATTGTAGTTTCCTCATATGCAGTCTTGCATATGGAATCAGAAGAATGCAGGAGGCCATGAACCCCAGGGCTTGCAGTATTTGCCTTGCAGATAGTAGGGTTTTTGTGGCCACTTGTTTAAAGTAGGTTGTCAAATTAATTTGTTTCTCTGGCGTGAGAAAGGCCATCTGGGAAGTTGTATTCAAGCTTGCTCCCAGGAATATGATTTGTTGACAGGAATACCAGGTGTGCTTTCTTTTCGTTTATGTTGTACCCCAGACAAGTTAGCACCCTTTGTACAAAGGCCAGATGATTCAAAAGTATGTCCTGGCTTTCTGCCTGAATTAAACAATCATTTACGTATGGGTATATTTGAATATTTCTTTGCCTGCAAAATGCAATGACTGGGGCTAAGCACTTTGTGAATACCCTGGGTGCAGTAGATAAGCCAAAGGGCATTGCAGAGAACTGGTAGTGATTGTAGCCTGCTTTGAAGCATAGGTATCTTCTGCAAGATTCCCTGATTGGGATGTGCAGGTATGCTTCCTTTAAATCGAGTGTTACCATCCAGGCATCATTTCCTAGCATAGGGAGCAACTGGTGAAGAGTCAGCATCTTGAATTTTGGAATTACCAAAAAGGTGTTTAGAGTAGACAGGTCCAGAATAGGATGCAATGTTTGTCTTTTCTGGGTACCAGGAAAAGTCTTGAGTAGAAACATTGTCCTTTTTCCTCTTCTGGTACAGTTTGAATAGCCTTTATGTTTAAAAGAGAGAGTATTTGCTTTTGAGCCTCTGCCCACTGATTTGGGGGTAGATCTGGCCAATCTTTTGGTGTTGGTAATGTATGGAAGTGAAATTTGTATCCTTGCGACACTATATTTAAAACCCATTTGTCCTGGGTAATGAGTTCCCAGTTTTTGCCCTGCAGACCAATCTTTCCCCCTAAAGGAGCATTCAGTTGAGAAGTGCTTAGAAATTTTAAAATCAAGTAATTGAGGCAGTTTTCCATTGAGGGGAGTCTTACTGCTCCCAGGTTTGGAAGCAGTAGCCCCCCACTGCTTAGTCTTGTGTGTACCCTGGGACTGAAACCTGCGATTTCTGTTGTGTCTGGGTTTGGATTGAGAAGGCCTGGAAGGAGCCGGAAAGGACCAATTCTTAAGAGTGCCAATGCCTACTAAATCTTGGAGGCTGAACTTGTAAAAAATCTTTAACAGTTTGCATAGATTTAGCTTTATCTTCCATCCTTTTAAGAACTTCCTCAGCTTTGTTGCCAAACAGGCGGTCCTGATTTAAGGGAGCATCCAACAGTTTAGTTTTAACATGATCAGGCAAAGACTGCTCCTTAAGCCAAGCATGCCTTCTGAGTACAGACCCAGTGATAGCAGCCCTGCAAGAGGCCTCTAAAGAATCAAACCCACATTCCAAAGTATGTTTTCCAACCTGTTCAGCAGAATGCATTAAATCCTGTAATTCCTTATTTTCAGCACAGTCAGGAATCAACATCATTTTCTGTTTAAGCAATCCAATAATATGTTGTTGATACTTTAACATATGAAACTGACAGTTTAAGGCCCTAATGGCCAAGGTTGCAGAAGTGTAAACCTTCTTACCCAATCTATCCAGCACCCTGGAATCTTTATCAGAAGGGGTAGGGTTTTTGGCAGTGGAGGTCTTAATGCCCTTGGGTCCCTGTGAAATAGTCTCTGGATCCGCAATAGGATTTTTAAAAGGAACTTGTGAGAATCAGGAATCCTATAGTATCTGTCAGGTTTTCTGGGAGCAGGAGGCAAAGAATCAGGGGCCAAAAGTACAGTTTTGTACCTACCATAAATGTAGATGTTCGAGTGCTAATACAGCTGCAGTCATAACAGATGGGTTTTCCTGCCGTCAGGCGGGTCCTCGGTCGGCCGAATTCCAAAGTCTAGGTCCGGCGTCGGATGTCGTCGCTTCTTCCCTGATGTCAGTGCGACAGGGGTATAAAAGAACCAGCCGACGCCATTTTCTTCAGTTTTTCTTGCCCCAGATGTCAGGTGCCCCCAGAAGGAAGGCAAAACATAAATTTATGTAGTAATGCAATGCAATATAATCAAAAAACAGTAGTTGCAAGCAAATACACCATAAAAGAATACCCAATGAGGTTGTATGAGGAGGTGTTAGCCATTAGGCCTGTCCAAAGAGGGGAAGGAGGGAGGGAAACCTGGACTGCAGCTGTATTAGCACTCGAACATCTACATTTATGGTAGGTACAAAACTGTACTATGTTCATCGTGCATACAGCTGCAGTCATAACAGATGGGTAGAATCCCAAAGCTAAAGAAGGGGTGGTAGGCACTAAGTGGAACTAGGAGGGGCCAGGATGCCCTGCAAGACTGCAGTGGCAAAGCCCGCTCTAGATTTGGAGTATAATGGTAGGTGATAGTGCTTGGAGAAAGTATGTACAGAACTCCAAGTGGCTGCTTCCAAAATATCTTTGGTAGGAACCCCCTGAGGAAAGCTGCAGAGGTAGCTGTGGCCCTTGTGGAGTGAGATCTGATGCCTGTAGGTACAGTTTTACCATGAAAAGAGTAACAAAAGCGTATGCAGTGGGCTATCCATTTTGAGATTGTCTGTTTGGAAATAGGCTTTGAGCACCTGTAGCATAGGACACAAAGAGTTGCTCTGATTTTCTGAAAGGCTTTGTTCTGTCCAAATAATAACGGAGCTGTCTGTGAATGTCCAAGGAATGTAGTAGTCTCTCCCCTTTGTTTTGTGGATTATGGTAAAAGGTAGGTAAGTGGATAGCCTGATTCAAGGCTACCCTGGATACTACCTTTGGCATAAAGGAAGGATTGGTTCTAAGGAAACTCTGTCCTGATGGAAAATGATGAAAGGCTGCACAGCCATGAGGGCTTGTAGTTCCAAAACCCTGCGTGCTGAGGTAATAGCCAGAAGGAAGGCTGTTTTCCATGACAAATATTGCAGTTCTGTTGAAGCAGCTGGCTCAAAATGAGGCAGGGTCAGTTTTTCTAGAATGAAATTGAGGTCCCAAGCAGGTACTGGTTGCTTCCTTGGGGGTTTTATATTCTTAGCCCCTCTGAGGAACTGTCTTAAGAGAGGGTGAGATAATAAAGGAGGATCAGTGTTGTATTCTGCAGAAATGGCTGAGGCATGGATTTTGATGGAGGAGAATGAAAGTCCACTGCTTAGCATCTCAGCTAGGTACTGTAATATTTGAGGTAAATTCAGTATTCCAGGATTCTGACCCTTTTTCTGATTCCAGGCACAAAACCGTTTCCATTTTGCGGAGTAGGCTTTTCTAGTAGAAGGCCTTCTGGCCTCCAAAATGACATCCTGCACCTCCTTGGAGAGTAGGGTCTGTTGTGAATTTAAGGAATCCTCCATGCGGCTAGATTGAGTGTTTTCAGCTGACTGTGAAGAGTTTTGAAGTTGTGCTGAGTCAGTAGAAGAGGCATTAGAGAAAGGATCCAAGGTGGGGAATGCGTCAGGCTCCTCAGG
This sequence comes from Protopterus annectens, assembly GCF_019279795.1. Lineage (NCBI taxonomy): Eukaryota > Metazoa > Chordata > Ceratodontiformes > Protopteridae > Protopterus > Protopterus annectens. Next base: position 161,228,619 of record NC_056741.1, read on the forward strand.
AGTGGGTACCAGTGTTGTCTTGGCCAGTCTGGAGCAATGAGAATCATCTTTGGCCTGTCTGCTCTGGCTTTTAATAGAACTTTGGGTAGCAGAGGAAGAGGTGGAAAGGCATAAACTGTCATTGTTGTCCAACTGAAAGAGAATGCATCCACTTTCCAGGCCTGTGGATGAAAGGTCCTTGAGCAGAATTTTGTCAATTGGTAATTTCTGTGGGTGGCAAAGAGATCTATGTCTGGCCTTCCCCATGCTTGAATTATCTTTGTAAAAACTTGAGGATGCAACTTCCATTCGTGTGGATCTGTCATATTTCTGCTCAGGTTGTCTGCCAGCGTGTTTTCCTTGCCTGGCAGGAACTGTGCTTGAAGTTGGATTTGTAATTCCAGAGCCATGTTCCAAAGAGATATGGCTAGCCTGCATAGGGGATATGAATGGGTTCCTCCCTGTTTGTTTATGTACCACATCACTGTGGTGGTGTCTGTCCTTATCAATAGCTGGCCTGGATGCAGTAGGTCTCTGAAAGCCATAATAGCATTTATTACTGCTAGTATTTCCTTTTGATTGATGTGTAGGTGCTTTTCTTTTTGTGACCATTTGCCCTGAATGCACCGATCTGTCATGTGCGCCCCCCAGGCGTAGTCCGAGGCATCTGTTGTGATGACTTGATTTGCTTGAGGCTTGCAGAATGGGAGACCTATGTTTCTTTGGCATGCTTGAGCCCACCACAGAAATTCCTTTTGAAGACATGGAATCAGTGGTATAACTGTTTCCAAACTGTGGCTGTGTTGAGACCATAAGTTTTTTAGGTACCATTGAAGTTTCCTCATATGCAGCTTTGCACATGGGATTAGCAGGATGCAAGATGCCATGAATTCCAGAGCCTGCAGGATTTTCCTTGCAGTCAGCCTGGTGAAGGTTGCCAGTTTTCTGAAGTATTGAGTTAGTTGCCCTTGTTTCTCTGGCGTGAGGTAGGCCATCTGGGTGTTTGTATTCAAGCTGGCACCCAGGAAAATTATTGTTTGAGAGGGTATTAGTCTTGATTTCTTTTTGTTGACCGTGTATCCCAGAGAATTCAACAACATTATTACAAACGCCAGGTGTTTCAGAAGTATGTGTTTGCTGTCCACTTGGATCAGGCAGTCGTCCAAATATGGGTATATTTGTATCCCTTGAAGTCTGCAGAAGGCAATTACTGATGCCAGGCATTTCGTGAACACTCTAGGCGCAGTAGATAAGCCAAAGGGCAATGCAGAGAATTGATAATGGGTTGAACCTGCAAGAAATCTGAGGTATCTTCTGCAACCTTGTCTGATTGGGACATGCAGATATGCCTCCTTGAGGTCCAATGTTACTAGCCAAGACTCCTTGCCCAGCATGGGAAGAAGCTGCTGTAATGTGAGCATCTTGAATTTTGGTACGAGTAAATATGTGTTTAGGATGGATAGGTCCAAAATAGGTCTCCAATCTTTGCCCTTCCTTGGTACCAGGAATAGTCTGGAATAAAAACCTTGACCCTGTTCTTGTGCAGTACCTCTTGAATAGCTTTCATGTCCATGAGATCTGAAATTTGTTTTTGTGCCTCTGCCCTTTGATTGTGTGGCAGGTTTGGCATGCCTCTCATTTTGGAAGGGTGTGAAAGTGGAATCTGTAGCCTCTGTCTATAATGTCCAGGATCCATTTGTCTTTTGTGACAATATGCCAATTTTTTGAAAATAATGCCAGTTTTCCGCCTAAAGGTGCTGCCATTTGAGCCTTGCTTGGCATGCAAAGGGGAAGTCATTGGTTCTGCTTTCTGAATGGCTGTGAACTATCCTCACCACCTCTTGGTGTAGGTGCTTGCCATTGTCTGCCTCTAAATGATCCTTGAGATTGCCCTCTACCCCTCGGGCGCCTGTATCTACCTCTTTGAGGTCTGTCCGTGGCTGGAAAGGACCAATTTTTTGAAGGCCAATTTCTACTGAAACATGGAGGTTGTACCTGTAGGAAATCTTTCACTGTTTGCATTGATTTTGCCTTTTCCTCCATTTTCTTTAATACCTCCTCAGCTTTAACACCAAACAATACATCTTTTTGAAGAGGTGCATCTAGTAATTTAGCTTTGACATGATCTGGTAAGGTTTGCTCTTTGAGCCAAGCATGTCTACGTATGACTGGTCCTGTAACAGCAGCTCTACATGAGGCCTCTAAAGCATCAAAACCACATTGCAAGGTATGTTTACCCACTTGTTCTGCACTATGCAACAAATCCTGCAACTCCTTCAAGTCTGGTTGTTCAGGTTGTGACATTTTGCTTTTCAACTGAGATAACAAAAACTGTTGATACTTTAACATATGGAAATGACAGTTTAATGCCCTCATGGTTAAGGTGGCTGAGGTGTATACCTTTTTCCCCCACCTTTCTAAAGCTCTGGAATCTCTCTCTGAAGGTAATGGATTTTTGGCAGTGGAGGCCTTAATTCCCTTGGGACCCTGTGAAATAGTTTCTGGGTCAGCCGCATGGCTTTTGTATAGGAATTGGTGTGAATCAGGAACCTGGTAATACCTGCCAGGCTTGACTGGAGCTGGAGGTAAAGAATCTGGGTTAAGGCTGGCCTCTGAATACACATCATCTAGTACATCTAAGACAGGAGGTATCGCCAGAGGCCTGTGCTGAGGGAGCAAGAGGAAATCCCGGAGCCTTTTCTTGGAGTCTGAGTACTCTTGGCCTTCCCAGTGGAAGTGTTCCCTCAAGGTATGCAAGGTTTCCCCAAAAGAGTAATCCTCAGGGGGGGGGGGAGACAGAGAGAATGGACTCCTCTGCATCAGAATCTTCAAAATGGGAGTATGAATGTTCCTGGTCCTCAGAATGTTCTGAAGTAATGGAGGCCTGGTCCGAGGAAGGGTATTCTTCCTCCACTCTGGGCCTTTTGTCTGAGGGGGGTTGAGAACCCCTGATAAGAGTAATCAAATCCTCAGCCATTTTGAGCATCTGCTTTTTAGGCATGGGGCCTTGAGAGGGACCCTGTGGAGCTTGTCTTTTAGCATGCATGGCTGCTTTAGATTTAGTGAAAGCCTTAATGGAAAAAGAAGAAGAAGGCCTGAAGACACCTTGAGAGGTGGCAGGCCTGTCTAAACTCTGAGTTTCCCCGCCAAGAGTGGCTTTGGTATCTGTAGTCGGGGTGTGGGCCGAAGGGCCTGCGACCTCGGGCACAGAAGACACCGCTAATAAAGTGTCATCGGTAGTCAGGGGCTGCGTAGGCACCTCGCTGAGAACCGGAGCACCTGTAGTCGGCTTTAGCGTGGTGTCAGTAGAAGTCGCGGACCTCGTATGTCAGTCCTTATCTTTGCGTCTTTTACTCAAAACTGGAATCGGAGTATCCGACGACATAATGTAATTAAATTTTTTGCCAAAATAGTGTTGGGCGAACTCCGCCCGACGCTTAATAGTGCGTCTGTTGAATGTAGCACAAAAATGACAGGCCGAGACGTCGTGGTCTGGGCCTAAGCAAGGAATGCAGAGGGAATGGAAATCCTTATGCGGTATTTGCTTCCCACATGAAATGCAATTATTAACTTTGTCTGACATCGGTCTGAGGCAAGAAAAGTTTCCCCAACGGGGTACTTAGCTTTCAAGAAGTCTTCGGTTGAAAAATATTCGTAATCTCAGGAGCTGGCCGACCGGCACTTGCAAACTGCTTCTGATTCGGGCACCACTCTGCAAGAAAGACTGAAGAAAATGGCGTCGGCTGGTTCTTTTATACCCCTGTCGCACTGACGTCAGGGAAAAAGCGACGACATCCGATGCCGGACCTAGACTTTGGAATTCGGCCGACCGAGGACCCGCCTGACGGCAGGAAAACCCATCTGTTATGACAGTAGCTGTATGCACGATGAACATCTAGATTCCAAAAAGGCATCATCAACAATGTCTAGTACAGGAGGTATAGCTAAAGGCCTATTCTGAGGCAAGAGTAAGAAATCCCTAAGCCTCTTTTTCGAATCAGAAAAATCCTGGCTTTCCCAGTGGAAATGCTCTCTTAGAGCGTGCAAGGTTTCACCAAAAGAAAAATCCTCTGGTGGGGAAGCAGAGGGAATAGAGTCCTCTGCATCAGAATCCTCATAAGTAGATAAAGGTAAATTCAGATCATCAGAAGAATCAGAATCCTGGTCAGAAGATTCATAAACAATTTCAGTCCTAGGTCTCTTAGAAGAGGGAGGTTGGCTTCCCCTGATTAAAGTTATAAGATCTTCAGCCATTCTTATCATTTGTTTTTTAGGCATAGAGGCCTGAGCATGTGGCCTGGGCGTTGGTTTTCTAGGCATGGTTTGTGGTTTAGGCCTTAAAGAAGAAGAAGGCGTCAGTTTAATATGCAAGTCCGTAGGCCTGAATACACCCTCAGAAGCCAGTGCCTGCACAGCGGCTCCGGACCCATCCAAGGTAGAGACATCCACAGGTTCCACAGTTGAAGCATCTCACGGCATATTTCACTCTGAATGGGTCTCAGTAGAGGCCTGCAAATCAGAAGTAGCGGGTATCAGGGGCTGCGAAAGTGCCTCACTGAGTACCGGCGAACTGGTGACTGGCTTAGAAGCGTCGTCAGCAGCTTTGGACCTAGGCAGCCTGTCTCTGTCTTTATCCTTGCATTTTTTCAGAATTCTGGCAGCCGGATGGCTAACCGACAACATTCCTGGATAATTAAACCGAGAACTGAAATATTTAGAGGCAAAAATATACCAATGACGGATAGTGCATTGATTAAATAAAGCACAAAACCGGCAGCAAGGTATGTTGTGGTCAGGGCCTAGGCAAGGAATACAGTACAAATGAAAATCTTTGTGAGGTATTTGCTTTCCACAAGAAATGCAATTATTAACTTTTACTGACATCGGTAAGGAGCAAGAAAATGTTTCCCCAACGGGGTAGTTAGCTTTAGTTGAAGACTTCAGTTCTGAAACTCGAAAACGAAAATTTCAGGAGTCAGCTGACCGGCACTTGCGAACTGCTTCTGCTTCGGGCACTGCACGGCAAGAAAGACTGATGTAATGGCGTCGGCTGCATGTTTTATACCCCTGACGACTTGACGTCATGGAAGAAGGGACAGCAACCAACGCAGGACCCAAGACTTTGTTAATCAGGCCGACTGAGGGCTACTGCAAGCAGATAACCCAAATATGATGACTGCAACAGTGAAACACGAAGAACATCACTACAATCTTATAGAATACAAAATGTAATTACCACATTATGACTGTTTAGCATATAAGTTCATAGGTGTGTATTAGGCTAATGGCCCTGGAGCCTTTACAAGCCTAGCCCACTGAAGTGCCCTGGCAATGTGCCGCCCAACGTTCGTTCCCAGTGCCTCTATCAAGTAGAGCCACTGGAGTGATCGCCAGGGTGAACTTTCTGTTTCCCATCTACTCATCAAGATTTCTCTTGAAGAGGGCCAGTGAGGTTCTCTGCTTGACATGTATGGGAAGTGTATTCCAGAGCATGCGCAGTCTCTGGGTTACAAACTTGTCCCTCCAGCATATTCTGTTGATTGTGGTAATGAGGTTGAGGTCTCTGGAGTGTGTGGTGCAGAGGGATCAGGATTTCTTTAGATGTAGCATTTCTAACAGAGCTAGGTCAGACATGGCTTTGCAAGTTACTTATTAGACGATATGAGACAAAGAATAGCTGAGGTTGTTTGAGTCTGTCTGTGTAGGACATGTGTTTAAGGCCTAGGATCCTCTTCGTGAGGTACTTTTGTGTCCTTTCCAGCAGTTGCATGTGTCTAGTGAGGTACATGCCAAATGGGGCATTATACTCTATGACTGACCTAATGAGGGAAGAGTAGAGGGAAATGATGACCTCTTTCTTCCTAGATGCAAAACCCTTGGTAATGAGATGTGCCACATAGAAGGACTTTCTGACCACAGTGGCAATGTGGTGGTCAAAGGAAAGGTTGCTGTCAACCTGTGTCCCCAGATCTCTTATAACATCTTCAGTGTTCAGTGGGCTTCCATCAATGTGGTAATTAGTCGGAACGGAGTTTTTCCCAAAGGGGATGACGACGCATTTTTTGGCATTAAGACAAAAAAATGTGCGAAAAGCTCTCCAATAAAACCAAATAAAACACAAAGACAGCAAACTGCTAGGAGAGAAGCAAATCAACTGGCCAAAAAGACTTTATTGTAAGCAACCACAAAACACTATATCATTGTCCCTCTAAGAAGTTGGAACGCCTTGAATACACTCGCGTTTTCGTCCTACCAACTGGACTTCATCAGATATTTGAATTTACACTAATTAAGCACCTTTGTACAATCAATTGAAACCACAAACCAATGAAAAACAGACATTACATTTTGAATAAATAAATAATTTTTTGGCATGAAGCTTAAGGCCATGGTTTTGACACCAGTCATTGTCTCAGTAAGGCCTTTCTGTAGGATGTCTACATAACTTGGGGAGTTTAATAATGGCTCCTAGCTTGCAGTCATCTGCAAACTTGGTCAGCCAGAGTCCCTCCATGTTGGCCTGGACTTCTGAGAAGTAAATGCCAAACAGGAGAGGACCCAGGACCGATCCCTATGGGATTTCACTCGTGACCGGTCAGCCGTCTGACTTGGAGTCCACTACTTTTACACTGTGGGTTTCATCTATGTACCAATTTTCAACCCATCTAGTGATATACGGGTTGATGCCTAGCTTGGTAAGTTTATCAATAATTTCTGAGTGGGGAATGGTATCAAAGGCCTTGGCCAGATCGAAGACGGCTGTATGAACTGCCTTGCCCTCATCCACAGCTCTGGTGACTGACTCAAAGAAGTCAACCAGGTTGAACAGGCATGATCTACCTTTCACAAAACCAAACTGAGTGGGATCTAGAGTTTGGAGATTCCCTATATCCTTGTTAATTAGGTCCATGATGATGCGCTACATAGCCTTACATATCAGACTTGTCAGGCTAATGAGGAGATAATTCCCAGGGTCTGTAGTCGCTCCCCCTTTATGGAGAGGGATGACTGTAGCAGTGCGCCATTCAGTAGGGACAAAGCCTGAGGTAACGCTGTGATTGAACAGGGTACACAGATGTGGTGCCAGTTCACTTTGTAGTTCATATAAAACACATCTAGGGATATTGTCGGGTCCCTTGGAAGCTGTATTCCTGGCCTTGGACAATGCAGCTTTAACCTGTGCTGCAGTAATGTTGGGTGCCTGGCATTCCTCCGGTATTGTGATTGGTCCTTTGGGGGGAGTAAAGTTGGCACTGAATCTGTCAGCCATTATGTTGGCAATATCTGTTGGCTCAGTATAGCAGGTACCATTGTACAGTAACTCAGAGCAAATCTGGGTATTGCCGTCGAGATTCCTGATATAACTATAGAAGGCTTTGTGGTTGTTTTTAGTGTCTGCCACAATTCTGCCTTCATAGCTGTCTTTTGAGGTTTTGATGAGGGATCTCAACTTTTTGTTGAGGTTAATAACGGAGTTTTTCCAGTTTTGGGACTTCACCTTTTTCTGCAACAGTTTCTTCCATCTATTGTACAGTTTATTACTGGCAGGGGACCACCAAATTGGCTTCCTTTTTTTGGAGAAGAGCGTCTTGGTTCTGTTGGGTATGGCTAGTTCCATGCATTTATGTATATGTTCGTACAGTGCATTGTTGTATGATTTGGCAGTCATGCATCTATTTTCCATTGACATGGGTGCTGTGAAGTTGGCCACTTCTGTTTTTAGGAGCTCAAAGTCAGCTTTGGAGAAGTTTTTCATGGTGGTTTCCTTTGCGGGGGTGTGGGTGACATGTGGATTTCCATGGTGATTAGTTTGTGGTTGGATCTAACCAGGGAGGAACTGACTACTGGTGTAGAGCAATGGTTGCCCATGTTAGTAAAAACTAGGTCAAGAATATTGCTTCCTCTAGTGCGGGTAAGAATGAGCTGGTCCAAGGCATTGGAACTGATGAATTCCAGGAAGCATTGGGCCAGTGTATTGATGCACGAGTAGTTCTTCCAGTTGATGGAGGGGTAGTTGAAGTCACCTAGTATGAGCGTATTGAGTTGGACCTTAATAGTTTCCAGGGTGCTTAGGAATGTGTAGTGAGAGTCTTATAGGTTCATAGGTAGGTACTAGGCTATTGGCCCTAGGGCCTATACAAGCCCAGCCAAAAAGGTAACCTGGCTTTTGCCACCCAAGAAAATTATTTTCCTGTGCCACTGTCGAGCAGAGCCACAGAAGTGATCCCCAGGGTGAATTTCCTATTTCCCATCCAATCATCAAGATTTTTCTTGAAGAGTACTAGTGAGGAGTTTTGTTTGATATAGACAGGTAGTTTATTCCAGAGTATGAGAAGTCTCTGGGACAGGAATCTATCCCTCCGGCATATTCTGTTTATTGTGGTGACAAGGTTAAGTCCCTAGAGCATGTAGCTCGGAGGGATTGGGACTTCTTTAAGTGGAGCATGTCCAACAGCTCTGGGTTTGACATAGCTTTGTATGTTAGGCAGAGATCACCTCTGAGTAGGCGATATGTGACGGAGTAAAGCTGGAGTTTTTTTGAGACAGTCTGCGTAGGGCATCTGTTTGAGGCCGGTAATCCTCTTTGTGAGGTATTTCTGCGGCCTTTCCAGTTGTTGTAGATGTCTTGTGAGGTACATACCAAAAGGGGTGTTGTACTATATAATGGGTCTAAGGAGTGATGAGTAGAGGGGAACAATGACCTCTTTTTTTCTGGATGAGAAATCTTTTATGAGGAGGTGTGCCACATAGTATTTCCTGACTACTGTGGCGATGTGATTATCAAAGGACTACTGTCCACCTGTTTCCCAATGTCTCTTATCACACTTTCGGTGTTAAGTATACTACCGCCTATGTTGTAGTAAATGGGTACAGAGTTTTTACCAAAGGTGATGACAATGCACTTTTTGGCATTGAGCTTGAGGCCATGGCTTTCACACCAGGCATCTGTCTCAGTAAGGCCCTTTTGTAGGATGTCCACATCGTTAGGAGTTTCGATTATGGCTCCTAGTTTGAAGTCATCTGCGAACTTCATTAGCCAAAGACTTTCTGTGTTAGCCTGTACTTCAGAGAAGTAGATACCAAACAGGAGAGGATCCAGGACTGAACCCTGTGGTACTCCACTTGTCACTGGTCTGAAGTCGGATTTGGAGTCTGCTACTTTCACAGTGTGGGTTCTGTCAGTGAGCCAGTTAGCAACCCATGGTGACTGCTTCAAAGAAGTCTATCAGGTTTAGGAGACATGATCTGCCTTTTACAAACCCGAAATGGGTGGGGTCCAGAGTTTGGAGATTACCAATGTCTTTGTTTATACGTTCCATGGCCTTGCAGACCAGGCTTGTCAGGCTAATGGGGCGGTAGTTCCCGGGGTCAATGGTGGCTCCCCCCTTGTGGAGTGGAATAACCATCGCTGTGCACCATTCAGCAGGCACAAAGCCTGAGGTGAGGCTATGACTGAACATGGTACTTAGGTGGGGTGCCAGTTTGTTCTGTAGTTCGTGTAGAACATGTCTTGGGACATGGTTGGGGACCTATGGCAGGCTACGACCTGAATCGCCATCTTACTCAATGTTCGTTGTACCTGAAGTATCTCAGATGCATTATGCTGGGCTACTAGTCTGGAGGTGTGCATATCCTTTATGAATATGGAGACACCACCACCTTTGGAGCTTCAGTCCATGTTCTGGGGCTGAAATGTATGGAATGTGTTATAGCCTGGTAGTGCAGGAGTACTTTCTGCTGCTTTAAACCATGATTTAAAATATAATACTCTTTTACCCCAAGATAAAAGCAAAAGGTCATTCAGGGACTCTACAAGTACTTCTCAGAAAAGCTGCAACATGCAGGTTCATTCTGTAGCTATCTTTGCACTTTGCATAGCATGGTGACCAGCTGCCATACCTCTCAACCTCTTAGAGCAAGAAATCTGGACAAAACCATAAATAATGGGAGCTTAAAGGTCCAAAACTAGGGAAAATTTTTAATATTGCTCTTACAAACATAGAAAGTTGATAAAGTAACAGGTCTTGTGCCAGCATGAATTTTTGAAGGGTATAAACTCAAACTCAAATGTCTGTCATCATTTTCTGACTTCAGTACTTAATGACTTGTCAATGATTGCCAGAAAACCACACTTTTATGAAAAACGGACCAAAAATTTGAGGCAGAAATCTGGACATTTTGCGAAAATCTGTACAGTTGACAGGTACGAGTCCAGCACATTAATTTCACCATTGCTGTCAGCTCAAAGATTTCACTAACTGAACTGCATCTCCACTTCTGCTTGCTCTCTCACCACTGGACTGTATAGTTTGTTCTCTGTCCATTTGACTATAATGTTTACCCTAGAAATTTTATTAAAATATAATACACACACATTTTGAATTTTATGTAGCTTTTACTGTAAAAAAAAAACCTATATATATATATATATATATATATATATATATATATATAGATATATATATATATTGCTTCACACTATATGCAGCATGTGTTTTTTATGTCCTTGCTATCCTAAGATTTATGTAAGCTCACACTCCATAATTGTGTGCGATGCAAATCATTTGCTTGAGTTAAGCTGCTTGACTGATCAGATGCTCATTATTTTACTTTTTAAGACAAATACAGTCAAGACAATTTTTGCTAGTATGTGTCTGATTATCAGATGGCACATTCTCCCCATTTGTCTCATACCAAGAGTAAGATGTGCTTTATAATTAAATCATAACGGTCACAAATCGTCATTTATCTTAAATGCAATGACCTCAGAGTGAGACTAAGTTTGGAGATTATGGGTGGACTTGCCTCCCACAAGGATCTTGGATCTTGCAAGCCCCCTATAACCTCCAACTTAATGATCTCAAGTACTTGCAATATCAGTTTTCAAGTATTCAGACATACAGTACAACAACATGTAGGACCGCAACTGTTTTAAGAATTGGGGCAGCACAGGGGACCTAGGAGGTGTTTGTTTTCTCCTTCTAATTACCTATATCATAGCTTGACAATAATATCCAAACTGGGCATTGCAGGGAAATATTGGATCTTCCATAGGTGGAATGGGCCAACACCCATAGGCAACCTATTATTTCTTGTAATACCTACCATATCAGGCATTACTAATTGCTTATGTTCTGTCATTCCCAATTATAATTCTCAAAGCAAGTTATTTTGTAAAAAATGAAGTTTATAGTGTGCTGTTGGATTTATATTTCATTGCTTACTAAGGTTTTGCCTACAACCACACTCTCAAATGATGCCATGGTAGATAACATTCAATGATTCATATAAAAACCACAACATACTACTTTAGAAGAACAGTTTCTTATTTACATTGTGGTTTCACTATCACATTATCAAGTGTTAAAGTTCAGTGTTAGGTGTTCAACCTGCAAGATGGTGGTGTGAATGAGTTCCTGCTCAACACCAAGATAAACTATATTCTTAAAGATGAATAAATACCTGTTCACTCCTTACATCTCCTTACTCACTTTCCTTACTTCTAGCAATTTCTCTCCCCTGGCTTCCTCCCTAAATATACCACAAACCTGCATTTATCTCACTTCGTACTGCAATTCCTATTTGCACTATACGGTAGCATTGTCGCCTCACAGTAACACGTTGCCCGTTCGATTCTCAGTTAGAGCGTCTTCTGTGTAGCGACATGCGTGAATGGGCGTTCCTTCATTGAAGGTTGTGCGTTAGGCCCGGCAAGCCAGTACGTAAAAATCTACTGACAATCATTAGCGGACCGGAGTTCTGCTGTGGCGACCCTAACCGGGAAAAGCCGAAAGACACAAACAAACTATACTAACGTACCTTTAATTTTTCTATAAACTGGCTAAAATGTCTCTAACTAGTAAATCATTGGCATACAAGTTGCATCTATTCTTAACCAATGTTTACATATTGTCTGATTTGGTACAATTACTTTAACTGTATTTGTTTTTTTTGTATTACTTTTTAAAGGCTAAAATTATTGTTCTTAAAATGTTTTGTAATACTTTGAAGCTTTTCTCAATGAGTCGCTGCTGAAAATGGGATCTTACCCAATCAGACTTTACTGGTGGTCAAATGTCAATTAATCAATCAATAAATAATCAAATAACTAAATAGATTTAGTTGACAACTTGCCCTTGTATGGAGAAAGAAAATAATTTCAGTGCATTTAACATGGATACACTAGTTTATGCATCAGTTTAGATAGTGAAGCATTGTTGAGTTCAGTCGTTCAAAATGTCATGGTAGCAGTTTTCAGAAAAATGGACATCCTTATCAGTAAAGTAAGACAGAAAGCCAACAGATTTTTTTTGCATCGATATTTGTATATTTAAACTTGCTTCAGAATATGACTGATACTATAGTATTGTACCATAAAATTAACCAAGGCATTAACGTAATACTAAAACTTATAAAAACCTGCATAAATAAATCAGGCAGTTGCTACATCCCACTGAAATAAACAAGAAAAAGTAATCAAAAGTAAAAATACAGAACCTACTGCATAAACAGAATATGTGGGGGTCTGCTTTATGTGATAAATGAATTACCTTGTCCTGAAGGATTAGGGCTCTCATGTAGAGACTTATTCACCAAATCAATAGTACAAGATATTTCAAGGTAATCTATCCCAGACACACACACACTAAATTTACAAATATACAAACAGAGAGAGTATTTGTGTGCTTGTCTGTCTATATATACAGACAGACAGACAGAACTTATCATTAAGGTGAGTCACAGGTGGTTGAGTCTTTACATGGCCGACAACACTTCCGTGAAGGTAGGAATGCAAGATTCCAGTACACCTGACACAAACACATAACCTTGAAACTCCCTGCTGCTCTGTACCCAGGAACCCTGTGACTTCACTTAATGATAGTAAACCAGATAGATAAATACTTACATATGTACAGGCAGATATAGAGAGAGGAAGGAGGATTTTGTATGTTTGCACGCTTCTGAAGTTTGCTTTTGCCTTATTAGTACATGGATTCGGAAAAGAAACCAGCAGCACTAAAGAATGCTTCAGGCTTCAAAACATTCAGCAGTTCAGAGCTCTATCCAACACACAGCATTCTTAAAATGTCAGAGTACTGCAGCTGGGAAGCAGTAACCCACTATTATATATGTATGTATGTATGTATGTGTATATATATATATATATATATATATATATATATATATATATATATATATATATATACATATACATACACACACACACAGTATATATATATATATATATATATATATATATATATATATATATATATATATATATACACACACACACACACACACACTTAAATACACTGTGTAAATAATATGTAGTCAAATGCAATGTGTGTGTACATATGTTAAAAATGGAGTGCATGTAGTCAAATGCAGAGTGTATATACACCCATTCATCTGAAACCCAGTATCCTGAATCTTGAGATGAACCAAACTGTGGCTCCCACCATTAAATGCTGTAAATGTATGACTTCTGTCCATCGGTATGACTTACCTCTTTATTTTACTTTTAACTCATAGTGCAGACTGCCTGGCTAGCTAAAATGCAAAGAAAAGTAAAAGATTGTGAAATACATGAGAGAGAGGAATTAACATTAGGTATTAGCTAGCATCTGATTACCCACTCATAACTAGTATGAAGTGACAGGTGTTTGAACTTTTTTGTTGGTGAACAGTGGTTAAGAGAGTGATCCACGCTTGATCTATCATCAAAACTTTTAAGTGTTTGAGTATACTGAAAAAACACAGTCTGTGACATTGTCCATGCAGAGGAGACGTGACAGTTTACTATGTGCCTGGATGGTGGCTTGCTGCTTCCCAGCTGCAAGACTGACATTTTACAAATGTGGTGTGTTGGATAATGGCCTGAACTGCTGAATGTTTTGAAGTTTGAAGTAGAGGAACCCCCCCCCCCCATGTCTGGAGCAATTTTTAAAATAGTGCTTCATTTCTGTAGCTCGTCCCTTACTCTGAGGATGACAAGCAGGCGGGGTAGTTCATTTAAGAAGCTTTATTACACATCAGGATGGACAGCAGCTTCAGTAACTGTAAATGAAATGATTAACAGAGCTTACACACAGACATGCTTACACTACAACATCTAACTGCAAAATGGCACTCTGTCCCTGCACGTGCTCAGTAATCAGTACACTTGTACACGCCCACAGAAGGTTTCTTAAAGAGCTATGTACAACGATCTACATCCTCCCACTTAAAGAAAAGAAAGCAGTTAGGCATGCATCAATATACACATTTAGAAAAATAAATACAATGCTCAAAATGATTCATATTGTCATGCCCAAGTCGCTGTATATGTGGAACATGGTCTCGACACTCGACCAGATCTTGTGACATCACTGAAACCTGTCCCTGTTGCTAAGTCCAGTCCTGCTGGTTAACAGCTCATCTTGGGATTTGTCACAGGAATGGAAACTGCTTCTGGAACTTCCTCAGGAACTGGAACACCAGATAACTCACTCTGAGATAAGTCTTTCTCATAGGCTATATGCTGTGGTATAGGCTCAGACACCAGTATCAAATGCTTCCAATTCTGCGTAAAAACTGCTCCTTGCGATTCCACAATGTACAGTCTTGGTTCTGGGCAGATGTTCTTCATGACTCCAATCGGATCATAACCTTAGGATGTTTGCATCCTTACCACTTTTCCCTCTTGTACTGGATTGAGTGGTTTGCTGGTCTTGTAGCAGGACTTCTGGGTTAAATGCTTCTAAAACAGACTGACTTTCAGTGACCTATTGTTCTTGACACATGGAACCAACAATTGACTACCAATTGGTAATGTGGTTCTGGTTTGTCTTGACCAAAGTCTCTGAGCAGATGAACCAAGATATTTATTACGAGGAATATTTCTGAGATTCAAGAAAATGTCACTATTGTCTCATTTAGACTTCTCTAGTCATGGCTTTGCATTTTGGACTGCACGTTCTGCTACACCATTTGACTGTGGATACTCTGGGCTACTCATGACATGAATAAAGTCCCACTCTTCAGCAAATCTTTTGAACTGTTGGCTTGTCCGAGCCATTGTCAGAAACATAGGAAGTAGAGAGATGGTGGAACCAACAACCCAAGAATATAAATATAAGTATGAGTAAAGAGACTTGTAGGCTGGAGAATGAAATACTTGAAATTTATTCCAAAACACAAAGTTAGGTAAGCGCTTTTGAGGCAATCCTCTTCATCAGACCTTAATACACAAATAAATTAGCACACAAGGTTTAAATAAAACCAACAACCAATAAAAATTCTTTAAATCAGTGAAGCAACCCTCGTTTTTTCAAGAGAGGTTTTAAGGACACAGCACTGTTAAGGCCAGGTGATAAGTATGCCTTAAAGTCCATAATTCAGCATATTCAGTTTCATTGTTAATGTTACCTTCTCTAAAACTCTCATTCATTTTCTGTAAAACCAAACATTTAAAATTGTGCTGGTCTCTACAATCTAAAACATGCTTGGCTAGTGCATTAGTAAGCTTGCTGTTCCTAATATCATTAAGATGTTGCATTACCCTTTCCTTTAAAGTTCTATTGGTTTTACCAATGTAGAAGGCACTACAGAGATTACACTTAGCAAAATACACAATGTTCTTAGTAGAGCAATCTGCATAAAATAAGAACTCTACAGGCTTCTGATGTACAGGGTGTAAAATCATACAAGTAGACCAAATACTATTACAAATTCTGCAATCCCTACAAGAAAAAGTCCCTCTACGCTGAGAGACAAACCTGTCATATTTCCTTCTGTTTGTAACAAAGTTTCTTTTTCAAATTCTTGCCATTTTTGAAACTAAAACTGGGTATAGAACCAACAACACGGTTCAGGGTCAGGATCAGTAAGGAGAATGGGCCAGTTCTTTTTAATGATGTCACATGTCTTGTTGACATCATTAGAAAAAGTAAGACATAGCCTATTCACAGATGTTGAGGAGATCTGCCTTTCTGGGAGTGCATTCACTAGATGCTCATCTGAATAGTAGGGTTTGGTTTTGTAACTTTTATATGAATATACTTCCACTATCGCTCTGTCAATATCAGACTTCTTATATCCTCTCTCAACAAACTGTGGTGAGACGACTCATGGCTTCCATTAATTCTTCTCTGTCTGTATGTAATCTCTTGCAGCATAAGACTTGGTTCTTAACTATATTCTTAGTAATGTGTCTAGGATGCATACTGGAGCAGTGAAGAATGTTGTTCTTCCTACAATCCTTCCTATGTATTCTGATTGAGATATTACCAAACTTATTTTTACTCACAGTTACATCCAGAAAGCTGATTTCACCTTTGGAGTGACTAAGGGAGAAGGACAGGTACCCAGTTGTGTTATCAAGGAACCTAATATATGATTTTATATCACTTAAGCCAGAACTGAAATACAGAGCAAAAAAGTTATGAAAAAACAACTAGTTTTAAAGTATTTAATTACTTTTCTTTTAAACAATTTGTGTATTTGATTGTTTTACCACTTTGATTGGTCATTATGTGTTTTAAATGGGGTGTTTTTTTTTTTTCTTGTAACACAGTTCTGAAGAAGTCCATGAAGGACAAAAGCGCTTGACTGTGGTTGCATTTTTGGAGGAAATACTGTGTTGTTATCATTTTATCTTATGGAGTGCCTTTTACATCAAGACTTTGATTACATTTTGGTTATTCTACTTTTGATGTGATTCTTGGCTCCCACCTATTCAGAGTGTTTGTTTGGTCACTCAGCTGAGATCTCTATAGCTGTGCCAGTGGGGAGTTATTGGGAGCTGGAGAAAGAGGGAGAAACCATTTCCAGACTGACTGTTGTATCTGTGTGCTCTTAAGGGAAATTGCACTTTACTGTGTGTGTACTTGTCATCGTCCCAGTGTGTACATCTCCCACTGTTGCCAGTGGTGAGGATTGAGGCTCCTTGTTTATTGGGACAGTAGTGAGGCGTCACACAGCTCAAGATGTGTGGAAGAAAAATTTCTCACTTCCATGACTTAAAAATCAAATCTTTCATGGTCATGCTGTTCCGTGGTACTTCTAGGTGATCTAGATAATGGGTCAGCAAGACAAAGAAGTTTGCCTTTCTTGTAGACAAGACTGAAATGATACTTTTGCAATCTCACCATCATACTTTGCAATCTGGCTGGAGCTGAATGCATACATTTTCTCAAAATAGTGGCTAGAGTTTAATGATCTTTTTTGATTTGGATAGGTCTACCATACACATAATCATGGAACTTGGAACATGCAACACAATTGCCAAAAGTTCTCTCTATCTGAGCATACTGCATTTCAACTTGGGTGTGAGTTCTGGATGTATAAGCAAAAGGTTGACCCTCTTGTAAAATGACTACAACAAGACCAAACTCTGAAGCATCACATGAAAACTAACTAGCTTGTGAACATCATAGTTTCTGAGAGTTCGTGGACTGACAACTCTCTGTTTCAGGACATCAAATGTGTTTTGCTGCTGTTCTAACCAAGACCAGGATACGTCTTTATGTGTTAGTTCTCTGAGTGTTGCTGTTATTTGACTCAAGTCTAGAATGAACTTGCCTAGATAGTTACCTATGCCAAGAAAACATTGCAGGGCTTGAACATTGTCTGGAGCTGGCATCTTAAGAATGTCTGTTTGCTTAGAAGGGTCCGGCTGTAAGTCTGAAATGGTGAATACATGACCAACGTAAGTAAGTTCCTGTAGCCTGAACTTGCATTTCTTTGGATTGAGCTCAAGATTCACTTGACGTGCCCTTTCCAGAACTTTTCTGAGGTTTCTGTCATACTCAGCTTCACCATTACCTCCTACCAGTATGTTGTTTACTATGACAGCATAAGGATACCCAGAAATAATTTGCTCAATTGCACATTGAAAGACTTCACTTGCAGAATTTATCCCAAATGGCATTCTCAGAAATCTGTACCTGCTGAACGGAATACTGAAAGTAGTCAGCAATGAGGATTTCTTGTCAAGCATAATTTGCCAAAATGAACTCTTTGCATCCGAGACAGGGAAAAACAGTGGCATTTGGCATCAAGGCTGCAACTTCTTCAACTGTGCGCACTGGATGATGATGTCTTATTAGTGTACTGTTCAAATTTCATGGGTCAATACATATTCTGATGTCATCTGAGCTATTCTTATGAGCTAACACCATGGAAGATACCCTCTCAGTCGGAGTTTCAACTGGACAAATCACACCTTGTTACACCATTTTACCTAGTTCGGCTTTGACTCTGGTCTCCATGGCTATTGGAACTTTTCTGGCTGGCCTGACAACTGGACTGTCATCTGGGTCTAACTTCATGGAGTACACAACTGAAAGCTTGCCTAGGTAGTCTTTGGATAGATCAGCATAGGGAGAAAAAAATAGACTGAGCAAAATTAGAGTAGTGGTCTTTTAAGCCAACACGGTGAACTTCCTTATTAAATGAAAGCAGTCCCATTTTCAAATTGTCTCTGAGGCCTAATAATGACTGGACATGCCTCTTGACCACATAAAATAAAAGGTCATAACTTCTACCAGCAGAGTAACATGAAAGGATTACTGAGCCTTTAGTGTGAATCTCTTCACCACCATATGCAACAAGCTTTGCACACTTTGCCAAATCAAGCCTTTCACCAGTACTTGCTCTAGCAAATATTTCAGCAGACATAACATTGCACTTTGAGGCAGTGTCAACTTTGAGCTCTATGGGTTTGCCATTTATCTGAACAGTACAAATACTTCATTCTTGTCCCACAACTCAACTGCATTGACTGTTTCATTAAGCACTGACACACCATCAGCATAAAAAGAATGAAACTCTGGGTCATGGCTTTCTAATTGATCAACTCTTATTAAAAAGAACAGTTCAAAAAAAAAAGTGTGTGGCATTTGATTTACAAACTCTTTTGAAATGATTCTATTTATTACATTTGTGACATTAATGACCAAAAGCTAAACATTTTTCTTTTTTAGATTCATGACTGTTACAACAATTAGCAATGAAACTAGGTTGGAGCCCATGCTTTGAGTTTGCTGACTCACTCTTATGCTTCACTGAGTGTGTACAAACTCTGAAACTTGCTAGAAAGCTCTAAGGAGACCTGCAGCAGTCCCTGGTATATCCCACAGCTGCCATGTGCTTGGGCCTATTTCTTTTAACCACGTGTTGCACACTATCAACATGAACTTTACTACAGTAACTTCTGAATCTATTCTCATCTGTAAGCATATTTGTGTGCTTTACTGTGAGCTCTTATTCAAAGTTAAATCACTGTCATGAAGCAAAATCCTTCTCACAGCGTCATCTTTAATACCACACACGAGTCTGTCCTTTACTAACTCATCGCTTAAATCACAAAATCCGCAGATTTTAGCTTTGTTTCTTAAGTCAGTTATACATGCTGCAAAAGTTTCACCTGGCTTTTGATCCCTTGTGTAAAATAACTGCCTCTCCATTGTAATGTTGGTCTGGGGGTTACACATTTCTCTAAATTAATTAATTTATTTATTTACTTATATTTGTTGACCGGGAGTGTCCGACTGGACGTAGGTCCATTTTCAGCAGAGGCCCGGGGAGAAAAGCTCCACAGTTAAAATAAACAGACAGTAGTTACATTGGATTACATAGCGATTAACAATTTACATAGCAATTACTTACAACATATTTACAGATGAAGAACATAGTACATCAGTAGACAACTAGAATCTTTATCTGTGAAGTACATAACAGACATTAACAAATGTTACAATAAGAAGTTCCTGCTGTATAAGTACTAGGCTTATGAGCATCTGAGCTTGCTATAATCAAGGTAGTTAGTGGAGTGGAAAGAAAGGTAGTGGTTGGATGGGGTGGGTGATATTAGAGTGGGAGTTGCAAGGGCATAGCCAGCATGTTTTAAGTGTGCTTTTAGTAAAGTTTTGAAGTGGGTGCATGATGGTATGGAGGTAATTGTGGGTGGGAGTGAGTTCCATAATTTGGCTATGGTGCAAGAGAATAGTGCTTCACCAGCAGAGTTATTGACTTTAGTGATCTGCAAGTGATTTTTGTTGCTTGATCTTAGTGGTCTTGAGGTGCGATAGGGTTGGAGTAGATTCTGGAGGGATGAGACATTTAGTGGATGGTTTACTAGTTTGTGGGCGAGTGAGAGTTGATACCATTGAAGGAGGTGAGGGAGTTCAAGCCAGCCCATTTCAGCAAGTGAGAGAGAGTGGTGACTACGGTAGGATGCCCCTGTGGCGAATTTGGCAATTTTGTTGTAGCAGGTCTCTAGCTTGTTTAGATCGCATTGCCTTAGGTTGGTATATATTGGAGGGGCATAAAGTAGGGTGGAGATAAGGTGGGAATTTGCTATTGAAATCTTTGCTGCTTTGGTGAGAAGATGCTTATTTCTGTATAACGCTCCTAGTTTTTTGTGGACTTTTTTTATGGTCATGGATATGTGAATGTCAAATTTTAGTTAATTGTCTATTTCCACTCCTAGCAATTTGATGTGTTCAGTTGGGTATATAGTGGTGTTGTCTTTTGCTGTAATGTTAAAGTGAGAGTTGTTTTGAGTATGTTTGGTGGGTTGGAAGATGAGTAGTTTAGTTTTGTTTGGGTTGAGTATTAATTGGGCATCGGATAACCAAGTTTCAACAGAGGAAAAGGCTTCCTGTGTGACTTTTTGCAGTTTGGGTAGGGACTGGGCTGAGCAGATGATGGTCGAGTCATCTGCGTATTGTATGAGTGTGCCATGTGTGGTGGCAGAGGCTAGATTATTTGTGAAAACAGAGAAGAGTAGGGGTCCAAGGATGGATCCTTGGCGAACCCCCTATGGAGACAGATAGTTGGGGAGATATGTAATTCTGCCATACAACGGATTGTTGCCGGTAAAACAGGTAACTATGGAACCAGTTGGTGACTGATTGTAAGAAGGATAGGTTATTGAGGACAAAGATAAGTTGTTTGTGTGGGACCATGTCAAATGCTTTAGATAGGTCTAGGAAAGTAGCAGAGGAGAGATAGCCATTGTTTTTATGCTGAAGGATAGTGTTAGTAAAGGAGAGTAAGGCAGTGGTGGTGCTATGGTTTGGTTGGAAACCTTGCTGAGTATTGGAAAGGAGGTTGTTAGTAAGGAGGTAGTCTGAGACCTGAGAGTGTATGCATCTCTCTAGTATTTTGGAGAGTGGAGAGAGAATAGCTATGGGGCGGTAATTGGTTAGTTCTGTGAAGGGTCCGCCTTTGTGGAGGGGAATTATATGTGATACTTTCCACAGTGTGGGAACATAACTTTCTGACAGAGATCAGTTAATCAAGATGGATACTGGGTAGGCCAGAGCATTAGCTGTGATTTGTAGGTATTCAGTTGGGATGTTGTCTGCTGCTAATTTGGTGGGTTTAAGTTTAGTTAAGAGTTTTTTTATGTTGGAGGTAGGTACAGGAGAAAAAGAGTAGGCAGTGGGGAGATTAGTAGTTGAAGGTGTGGGTTGGAGGGGAGGGGGTTGTGTTGTTTAGCTAGTAATAGTATGGTTTGTGTGAAGTGTGTGTTGAATGAGGTAGCAATATTTTCTGAGGAGTGAGGGATGTTAGGAGGAGGGGTACTGACTTTACCTGGGTGGAGGATGGAGTTTATGGAGGACCAGAATTGTTTGGGGCTGTGTTCGGAGGAGTCTAGTGCAGACTGGTAGTATTGAGATTTGAATAAATGTATGTTTTAAGCACTCAGGGTCCTCCCTTGACTCAACCTGTACAGCAATAAGATGGTTCCCCCCTCTCCAGCACAACTAGCCGGTACATACACAAATAAACATTCCCTTTCAATGACTTCTGACCCAGCTAAATTAAGTAGAATAAATGCCTTTGTACAGTCATCTTTATCAGAAAATGCAGCCTGTATAAAAATGTCATACTCTTGCTCAAACACTCTCCAGTTCTCAGCAATACTATTATCAAACACCAGTGCTGATGGTTTTCAAAATCTGTCTGCCATGCCAACAAATTATAGTAAAACACAATGCGACCCAGGTCCACTTGTAATTATACGAACGTGCACACACAGCCAGTGCTTGTAATAACATTCAAATGCACAATAAACTCTTTGAAAAACTGTACTTTGCGAAATATGCTCTGAAAT
The DNA here is from genome assembly GCF_019279795.1 of Protopterus annectens. Classification (NCBI taxonomy): domain Eukaryota; kingdom Metazoa; phylum Chordata; order Ceratodontiformes; family Protopteridae; genus Protopterus; species Protopterus annectens. The sequence goes on from NC_056741.1 coordinate 161,250,706, forward strand.
GGCTGCATTCTGTGAAATAACTTTACTGTAACATTGCACAAACATGCAAGCAGTTCATATACTCCTGATAACTCGGATAGCCTCAGTTAATATGAAGAAGGACATGTTCAGCAAAAAATGCTGTCTATGCGTCATTTCCTATTTTGCAAACAACAAATAGCTTGAGCAAGTTTTAACATTAGAAATTCGTTTTTGACCTGTTTTGCAGATTATGCATGTAGCAAAAACATTCCACTGTTGTGCATACCACCAACTGTGATTAGATGCCTCCTGAAGTCAAAGTACAGAAACTGGAGCTCCTTCTGGCCATTAGATATGCCGCTTCTGACATCATGTCACTCATCCCTTACTCCAAGGATGACAAGCAGGCGGGGTAGTTTGTTTAAGAAGTTTTACTATATGAAATCACATCAGGATGAATAGCAGCTTCAATAACTATAAACAAACTGATTAATGGATACAGCTTACACACAGACATGCTTTACACTACAACATCTAACTGCAAAATGGCACTCTGTCCCTGCACGTGCTCAGTAATCAATACACTTGTACATGCCCACGGGAGGTTTCTTAAAGAGATACATACACTGAACTACAATTTCCATTTAAAACTCTGTGGTACCCCAATGTTTTGTGGACAAGGATGGATGGTTGGTCCTCTTTAAGAATAGACTAGGCATCAGACATCTCACCGTTTGATGTGGAGTATGGTGTCAACTAATGGTCCCACTGAACCTTTCATTAGAAAATGACAAGTCATTGAAAAAGGGAATTCCAATGAGTACATTATTTACAACACGATAAAACTGGCAAATGTTGGTAACTGATCAAGCTCTTTCTTGCATGACTGAGAAACACATAAATTCCAGCATTTAAGAAGAGCTTCCTGCAAGTGGAGAATGCAAATCACCATTGATTACTACTGGCTAATCCCAGACTCCATGGTGTTTCAAACATGTCAGCAGGCTTTTCTAACAGCCCTTTACAGGGCACAATACAATGGATGAATGTTGATATTTTTTCAGAATGACTGATGGGACTTTGACACAAATGCTAAACACAAAGATAAAATTGATACAAAGGTAGTAATATTTACAGATAACAAGAAGTACACATAGGTGCTGAAGTGTTTGTTCTGATGATGAAATCCAGTGTGTATTGTTGTCAAAAAAAATCACTGTCAGCATGCAGTTATTAGATCATGGAATCCCTTGTCCCATGAAGTGCCTGTATAAAACAAAATTGCTGCCATCAGAATGCAAAAATCGGTAACACAAGCTTTCTGGGCATCATAAGAAAGAGCTCTGCACTAGATACATTCTTTATGCTGGCTGACAGATGGCTGAGAGATGTGGAGATCTGCACTCCCGTACACCCATTGCCTGCTCCCGTACATCCAATGCCACCAACATTACAGACACTGCTCTCACTGCTGCAGAAATAAAGAGAACTCCTGCAGGACATCACAGGAATCCTTCACATTGTTGGTGGCCACAGTAATCTCTCTCCTGCTGCAAGTGTTCATGGTCTGCTATGGACATCTAAGAACAGGGCTATGTTGACATTGCTCACATGGTGCATAGGTTCATAGGTAGGTACTAGGCTATCTGCCCAAGGGCATTTATAAGCCTAGCCAGAGTGCGTCGGCTTTCGCCGCCCCATTAATTAATTAACTGATCCTCTGTTAAGCAGAGCCAATGGAGTGATCCCAAGGGTGTATTTTCCGTTACCCATCCACTCGTCAAGGTTTCTCTTGAAGAGAGTGTTAGTGAGGGGCTCTGTCCAATGTAGTTTGGAATTTTGTTGCAAAGCATGGGGAGTCTCTGTGACAGGAATCTATCCCTCCAGCATGTTCTACTTATTGTTATGGCGAGGTTTAGCTCACTAGAGCACATGGCTTGCAGTGACCTGGATTTCTTTAGGTGGAGCATGTCCATCAATTCTGAGTTGGACATGGCTTTGTAAGTCAGGCAGAGACCACCTCTGAGTAAGCGATATGCTACTGAGTACAGCCAGAGTTTTTTCAGTCGGGCTGCTTAGGACATATGTTTGAGGCCAGTAATCCTCTTGGTGAGGTACTTTTGTGGTCTTTCCAGCTGTTGGAAGTGTCATGTCAGGTACATCCCAAATGGGGCATTGTACTCTATGATGGGTCTGATGAGTGACGAGTAGAGGGGCACTATAACCTCTTTATTTCTAGATGTGAACCCTTTAGTAATTAGATGGGCCACGTAGAAGGATTTCCTAACTACTTTGGCAATATGATTGTCAAAGGAGAGACTATCTATCTGGGTCTCCAGATCTCTTATTACCTTTTCTGTATTAAGGGAGCTGCCACCTATGTGGTAATTTGTGGGTGTTTTGCTTTTCCCAAACGGGATGACTATGCATTTTTTGGCATTTAGCTTGAGGCCATGACTTTGACATCAGGCCCTTTTGGAGGATGTCCGTGTCAGCCGGAGAGTCAATTATGGCTCCCAGTTTGCAGTCATCGGCGAACTTGGTTAGCCATAGTCCTCCTGTGTTTGCCTGTATTTCTGAGAAGTATATGACAAACAGTAGGGTTCCCAGGACCGAGCCTTGTGGGACACCAATTGTGACTGGTTTAGAGTCGGACCTGTAGCCCGCTATTCTTACCGTGCGAGTTTTGTCTGTAAGCCAGTTGGCAACCCATATCGTGACGTAGGGGTTTATATTCAGGCTGGTGATTTTTTCTGTAATACCCGAGTGGGGAATGGTGTCGAAAGCCTTGGCGAGGTCAAGGTAGGCTGTGTGAACCACCTTTCCCTTGTCTATGGCCTTGGTGACTGTCTCAAAGAAGTCAACCAGGTTTAGTAGGCATGATCTGCCCTTAAAGCCGAACTGGGTCGGGTCAAGTGTTTGGAGGGTCCCAATATCTTTGTTAATGAATTCCATGATGATGCGCTCCACAGCCTTGCAGACCAGGCTAGTCAGGCTTATGGGGCGATAGTTACTAGGGTCAGTTGTGGCCTCTCCTTTGTGGAGAGGAATAACCGTTGCTGTGCGCCATTCTATGGGCACGTAGCCTGTGGAGAGGCTGAGGTTGAACAATGTGTTTAGGTGGGGGGTTAGTTCGTTCTGTAGTTCGTGCAAGATGCAGCCTGGGACACCATCTGGCCCCATTGATGCTGTGTTTTTGGCTTTTAAAAGGGCTGCTTTCACCTGTGCATCTGTGATTTCTGGGACACTACACTTTTCCGGTATTGTTGTGGGCCCTTTTGGGGGTGAGAGGGGGTGAAGTTTGCACTGAATCTATCTGCCAGGATGTTGGCAATATCAGTAGGTTCAGTATATTTTGTGCTATTTTGCACTAGTTCAGTGCATATCTGCGAGTTGCCACTTAGATTCTTAACATAGCTAAAGAAGGCTTTGTGGTTATCTTTTGAATCCTTGGCTATTTTTCTTTCGAAGTTAGCCTTGGATGATTTCATGAGGGACCTTAGTTTCTTACTGATACTGATCAGGGATGTCTTTCCTTCTTGGGATTTGCTTTTTTCCGAACTAGTTTCCTCCTTCTATTGTATAGACTGTTTATGGCAGGGGTCCACCAAAATGGTTTCCTTAGAGGAGCGAGTCTTGGTTTTGCTAAGGATGGCACAATCCATGCATCCTTGTAGGTGTATACTAGCCTAACAACCACTACGGCCTTTTTAAGTCTAGACATGCATCCCAAATCTCTGACAAGTTCTAGTACCCTCAATAAGTATAAGCAGGGACCTAGAGTTGAACCATTTACAGGCTGCCTTTGTCCATTAGATACATAGGTGCTAAACCAGACATGAACATCCTGTTCCACATCCAACTGTCCAAGTTACATTTGAATTGGGTTAAGGAGGAACTCTGCTTCACATGGATGAGGAGCCTGTTCCAGAGAATTGGTAGTCTCTGGGATACACACCTTTCTCTCCAGCAGGTCCTATTTATATCACAGGCAAGGTTTAAGTCTTTAGAATGGTCATTTCTGTTCTTGTTTGTTTCATGGATATGGAGGAGGTCCATCAGGGTGGGATCTGACAATGTCTTGTATGCCAGGCATAGATCTCTCAACAGCATGTAAGGGACAGAATACGAACAGGGCTTTGAGGCAGCCTGCATAGGGCATGTTACTTACACTCTGTATTCTTTTAGTGAGAAATCTCTGTGGATGTTCCAATTGGTGGATGCGCCTGGTTTTTTACAAACCAAAGGATGTATTGTACTAAATAACAGGTCTGATGAATGCAGAAAACAGTGGAATAATCACATCCTTGGACCTGATACCAAACCTTTGCTAATAAGCTGTACAATATAGAACCTATTCCTCACTACTGTAGACAGGTGATGGTCAAATGCTAGATTACTGTCTGTGTGTGTCCCCAAGTCTCGGACTACTGGGTCAACTCTTTGGGGTGTGTTGTCAGTATGATATAGTTACCAGGGGTGGATAACTTACTGAAGGATACTGTTATGTACTTCTTGGCATTTAGTTTTAGTCCAAGGCTCTGACATAAGTTATTTGTCTGTGTCAGGCCTTCCTGGAGAACATTAGTGTTGGTAGGGGATTCTATGACTACTCATAATGTGCAATCTTCTCCAGATTTGGTCAGCCAGAAGTCTTTGACATTCACCTTCATCTCAGAGAAGTAAATGGCAAAAATGAGAGGTCCCAGGATCGATCCTTGAGGGACTCCACTTGCGAATGGCCTCTTTGTAGAAGTGCACTCCCCAGTTCTAACTGTCTGGGTCCTATCTGTGAGTCAACTGGCTATCCACTGGGTGACATAAGGGTTTATATACCTTACCTCTTGAGTTTGTAAACAATTCTCAAGTGGGGTATTGTGTCAAATGCCTTGACCAGGTCAAGGTAGGCACTGCAAACTGTTTTGCCCTCATTCATTGCTTTGGTGACCTTCTCAAAGGAGTCCTCCAAGTTGAGTAGCTGTGACCTGCCCTTGACGAAATCAAATAGGGTTGCGTCCAGTGCCTGGAGGCTTCCTATATCATTACTGATCATTTATATGATAATTCTTTCCATAACTTTCCATATCAGACTAGTGAGACGTATAGGTCTGCAGTTTTCAGGGTCTGTAGATGCCTTTGTGCAAAGGGTGACTGTTGTTGGTCCCTATTCATTAGGCATGAAGCTGGTTTGGAGGATACAGTTAAATAGTGATTCCAGACAGGATAAAGCTGTTGAGATCCACAATCAGAATTAGAAGGACCAGAGTGACCTGCAGCTTGACACTAGTAACCATCCCAGCCATTCAGGTGTTGGACACAGTATGACACCGATATCCTACAAGTAAGTTTGATAGAACCATCCCTCTAGAACATAAAACAGAAGGGCAATCTGGACTTGTTATCTAACCACAATAACTGCATTCCTAATTAATTGCACAAACCCCATTAAGGCACACAAGTCTTTGGAAGATGTTCCTTCACGGGGCATGTTCAGGAAGAAACAGTAGAACATGGCAGATGAATTGTAAGTTTTGGAGGAATGGTCAAGAAACTGGGGAGTCCACATCTGAATCAGACTTCAGCAGACACTATAGTGTACGGTTTACATGTTCACCATGGAGGTGTGGATGTGAAGAAGAGAAAGAGAAGACATTGTGTGTTGTGGGAAACGCGGAAAGAGAGGTATGCAAATGTACCTTTCAAATAAAAACTAGGATGCAAGGGTGTGTCTGCAGTCTGTGACACTTTCTTCATACGTTTAGTATAAAAGTTGCAGAATGTACTTTGTTCTAGATCCTTTTTTCTGCATAAGAAGGTACATTTTGGAATGTGCTTTAGATTCTAGCTTTAATAAATTAAGCTCTCAAGTTACATCTGATTTTTTTATATGGAATGGGTTATGTATATTTGCTTGATATATAGACTGTCATTTGCTGTTAATTTTTTATATGTTTAATATTTAGACAGAGAACCTGTTATTGTGTGTGTAACATATGTGTATTTGACACAAAATCTTATTTCATTTTAATTAGGTTGTATCTTGGAATTGTATGAATGAATTTTATTTTTTTTCCTATTTCTAAGAGTTGTTTAATTAGGACACCACTATCTGTGGAATCTTTAATGTACAGCTATGTTATCCCCAGCGCAGGCAAATGAGAACCAAGTTTAAATCTCATCCAGGGATGGCATCACAGAAATGCATCACCTTTTTCTACTGCTGCACTGTTATATCAGTACTGGAACACAATCCTAAGCATCTGTTGTAGGGATAGGCTCTACAACCTTCTAATCATCAAAACAAAAGCTGTGTGAGCAACCTGCTAAGACATTGTTGCTACATAAAGTCAGCTTGAACTCATGGTAGAGAACAGTCTTTGCCAATGACAGAAAAGGATTCACCTCTCGAAAACAACAGTGCTTTATATAATTTTTAATCATTTTATATAATACTTTTTAATCATTTTATAGCACTTAGTATGCTAAACATCATGCAGAACAGACCAGCTGGAAACCACAGAAGATTTTGAGAGTTAAAAAAATATATATATATATATCAACTTGTGCATAATGTCCCACCAAAGACAGTAGTGGTCAAAATAAGAATGCAGAAACTACCAGTCTGATTACAATGCATATTCACCATGGACACTATAGACCTTGGCCTACTTGGCTGCAGAAAGGTTGCAGGGGAAATAATATGGGACTGTATCTTCACAAAGACAGGGCAGTGTTTAGTGCATCACCAGTTATCTAGACAGCACTGGTCTCCCTCCATGGCATCAGAAAGGGCCTACAGTTCCAAAGCGGAAGTGCTTCCTCTGCCCTATCATGCACAACAACTAGATGACAAACACAACAGTTTTTGGCTTCAATGAATCAGGATTTTGAACAGCTGGGTAATCACAGATTCCCTTATGAAGAAGCAAACAGTCCTGCTACTCTGTGTTTTGATTCACAGACAGTTCAACCAAATCTTGTCTAAAATAACTGCTGCATCCATCTTTGAGGCTTTGATTACCACCGTTAGTATTGCTGCTTCTTTATACACCACATTACTAAGGAAAACAGACTGCTAGTGGTACCAATGAGCAAACGCTTAAGTATGGTGACCAAATGACCTGTCCAGGAGCAAGTGACTAATCATTACTCTGTTTGCAACTATTTGCACTGGTGACTACTTCAGTCTATTGTTCATAACAACAATAACAAATTATCAAGTACAACATCCTCTATAGTCTTAAGTACAGCAGGCAACCTGTTAAATTTCATCTTCTGTTTTATGCATCTCATGTTGTCAGTAAATGACACTTATTCAACTTGGCTAATTCCTCTACTGTTTCTCCCTTCTCATGAATCAAAACAAATAACTTGCTTCACCCAAGGAAAAAAAAAGCATATAAATATATAAACAAAAACATACTTTTAAAATGTTGCTTATTAACGGGTACAATTTTCTCAAGTTTGCCTTCTCATCAAAAAAATGAATGTATCCTCTTAATAAATGAAAGAAAACAATACATAATTTAATAATATATTTTATTACAACACAGTGTTGCATGAACACGGCCTTATAATTCACTGCTCTCTGCTGGAAAAATACTGGCTAAATGGGGCTACTATAGTTTAAGGATAACAATACCAGGTTGAAATAGCTCACAACATGCTGATGTCTGCTTTCATCAAGAAAGCCATACAGCCTGTATAACTATCTCTAGGCACAATTGACACCCTTGAAAGGTGATATCAGATTACAGCATAAACATCAGAATTAAAAAAAAACCCACTGCAGTTCACATTGTATTTACTATTCATTTCGTAATTAATATAAGTAAAAAGGTCACAACAAAACTATTTTTAGGCTCCAGTAGTGCAATGTCACTCTAATCGTAGGTCTTTAGATCTAAGACATTACAGTTTCTAACTATTACAGTTCATTTATAAGCTCCACAAAGGTGGAGCCACAACGGACCCCGGGAACTATGCCCTATAAGCCTGACTAGCTTGGTCTGCAAGGCTATTGAGCGCATCATCATAGATCTCATTAACAGAGACATTGGAAACCTCCAAACACTGGACCCTACCCAGTTCGGCTTTGTTAAGGGCAGATCATGCCTCCTAAACCTGGTGGACTTCTTTGAGACAGTTACCAAGGCTATAGACAATAAGGTGCTCAAACGAGACAAGGTTCAGTTAAGTTGACTGTAACGTAATTTATTTGAACAAAAATAAAACAACGTTTTCGCTTCTGTTACACAGAAGCTTCTTCAGCATGCCAAAAACTAAAAGCTCACATATTTTAAAACTCATATAAAGCATGTGACTGGTTCAACTCATTACAGGTTTAAAGAGAAACCCCACAATTTTAAACAAATGGCTTCATATTAAAAGTGAGTACATATCCGAATGCAAGCCAGTAGTTACACTTACAAGTGTATCAAAAATATCAATTTAAAAAACATACATTCAATAAAAATGTTGGCAAGACGGACCGTCGTTTTAGGGACCGTATCTACCAACATCTATATGCCATCAGGAACCAGAGGAGTGATAATGCCCTCTCTAAACACATATTGAACAACGATGGTCATAGCTTCAAATTTATGGGCACTGACCAAGTATTGTGTGATAAAAGAGGTGGCCCCCAGTCATTACTATTAGAGACCCGGGAATTAGAGTGGCAATTACAATTGGATGCTTTCTCTTTTCCGGGCCTCAACGACAATTGTAATATAGCCTCTATTTTAAAGTATAAGAGCTATTTAAGGTGAGGGGACTGGTTACCAGCTCCTTTGCTATTGTCACTGTGCAGGTGATAGTATATTTCATTTTGCACCACATTGTTCATAGATTGCTGTTAGGGTTTCCCTTTAAGGTTCTATTAAGTTACTGTGGCTTAATAATTTATTAACAAATATTGCCACTTGTTATTTTTAAGTTTCACAACTTCAGTAATTAAATTAGTATTTTTGTTTTACTATAAGTACAAAAGGGTAAATTGGTGAATTTACATGGTTTTAAGTTAGTTAGGTTGCTCGAACATGATTAGAAGTATTATACATTTTATATACTCATTTATATTGAATGTATGTTTTTTAAATTGATATTTTTGATACACTTGTAAGTGTAACTACTGGCTTGCATTCGGATATGTACTCACTTTTAATATGAAGCCGTTTGTTTAAAATTGTGGGGTTTCTCTTTAAACCTGTAATGAGTTGAACCAGTCACATGCTTTATATGAGTTTTAAAATATGTGAGCTTTTAGTTTTTGGCATGCTGAAGAAGCTTCTGTGTAACAGAAGCGAAAACGTTGTTTTATTTTTGTTCAAATAAATTACGTTACAGTCAACTTAACTGAACCTTGTCTCGTTTGAGCACCTTACTGTTTACTTCTGTTTTGGCGTTTTTTCAAGTGTTTAGTAAGGCTATAGACAAGGGAAAGGTGGTCTACAGCATAACTAGACCTCGCTAAGGCCTTCGACACCATTTCCCACTCAGGTATTATAGACAAGCTCACCAGCCTGAACATAAACCCCTATGTCACAAGATGGGTTACCAACTAGCTCATGGACAGAACCCACATGGTAAGAGTTGCAGGAGCTAGGTCTGACTCTAAACCGGTTACAAGTGGCAATCCCCAGGGATCAGTCCTAGGACCCCTCCTGTTCAGCATATACTTCTCAGAGGTACAGGCAAGAACAGGAGGACTATGGCTGACCAAGTTCGCAGACGACTGCAAACTAGGGGCTATAATTGACTCTCCAGCTGACACAGACATCCTCCAAAAGGGTCTCACTGAGACAGATACCTGGTGTCAAAACCATGGCCTCAAGCTAAATGCCAAAAAGTGCATAGTCATCCCCTTTGGAAAAAACAAAGTACCCACAAACTACCACATAGGAGGTAGCTCCCTAAATATGGAAGACATAATAAGGGATCTGGGGACCCAAGTAGATAGTAACCTCTCCTTTGATAATCACATTGCCAAAGTGGTTAGAAAATCCTTCTATGTGGCCCACCTAATCACAAAAGGGTTTGCATCCAGATCAAAAGAGGTCATTGGGCCCCTCTACGCATCACTCATCAGACCCATCATAGAGTACAATGCCCCATTGCCCCATTTGGGATGTACCTTACACGACACCTGCAACAACTGGAAAGACCACACAAGTACCTCACTAAGAGGATCACTGGCCTCAAGCAGATGCCCTATGCAGCTCGACTGAAGAAACTCCAACTGTACTCGGTTGCATACCACCTACTCAGAGGTGATCTCTGCCTGACATACAAGGCCATGTCCAACCCAGAATTGATGGACATGCTCCATCTAAAGAAAAATATATCCCCTCGAGCCACACGCTCCAGGGATCTAAACCTCACCACAACAATAAATAGGACATGCTGGAGGGACAGAATTCTGTCCCAGAGGACTTCCCCATGCTCTGGAACAAGATTCCAATCTACATTAGGCAGAGCTCCTCGCTAACCCACTTCAAGAGAAACCTTGACGAGTGGATGAGAAACAGAAAGTTTATCCCAGGGATCACTTCAATGGCTCTGCTGGACAGAGGCACAGGGAACTAATCTAAGGTGGTGGCGAAAGCCAACACATTCCAGCTAGGCTTATAAATGCCTACGGGCAGATAGCCTAGTACCTATCTATGAACCTAATGCTAGTAACAAGCCTTCCAAAATGAAAACACCCATAAGACATTTGTGAGTCAGACTAAAATCATTTCGGGTCAGATAGGTCACAATCAGCAACAACATCAGCTGATGAAATCATTATCCAACAATTATGAAAACTCCGAACCAAAATGTTGCATCCTCCACACAAGTAACATTGTATACAGTTTAGGTCAACTACAGCAGAAAATGTCTTTCAGTATCAATGTGGAAACCTCAGACAGCTGCATATGCATATTTATTTCTCATAATACAAGACAGCACAGTGCTGAGGTCAAACTGCACTCCAACCACTGGAGTTGAATTCTAAACAGCGAGATTAAAGCACAATGAAGGAATGTTCTAGTTAATGCTGCATACTAGCAATTTCATTTCTTAGGTGGTACGAGAGGAGGAAGAATAGTAATTCTGCAAACCTTGGTTCAATTCCTAGCAGGTAGCATTACTGGTTTCTCAATTAAAATCATGAGAGAGATGTGCTGTAAAACAGAAAAAAATATTTTACAAAGTCCTTGCCAAATTAGCCACTTAATCAATTAATATTAAACTATTTGTAATAAATTGGCAGCTTTGCACACTTCCCCTTGCCTCCACAGTAGACTAGACTAATAAGAGAAACATTTATTTCCAATTTCAAGGATAAAATATTTGTACAGTAATTTGTCATTTTCGCAGATCAGATAACAAGTGGTCCGTGTCAAAGCACACTATATTATGTTCTAGCAGTAAAACAAATTCTGTGACTTAATGTGCAGATTTCATTGTACACACAGGGGCATTAGAAGACTCATGCCCAAAAGGTAAGCGTCCTTAGCTTGTGAAACATACATTAAAAATCGAATGTCATTCCTCTGAATGTTACCATATTATTATAAAATAAAGCCCTGCTTTTAAATGTTTAAATACTTTACAGTTAAATCTGCATTTGTAATAAAAAGTTATGTAACTGCTGAAATGCTCAAAGACCTCACTGTAACGTGGATATTGCACGGTAACACAGTTCAGCATTTACTGAGGATTGTGGCTCAGGGACCCAAAAGGAGAGCTGCTTTCTCTTGTATAAGTTGAGGATGTTGGTGTTTCTATTGGTGTGTGTGTGTGTGTGTGTGTGTATATATATATATATATATATATATATATATATATATATATATATATATATTTACACATACTACCACACACACACACACACACACACACACACACACACACACACACACACACACACACACACACACACACACACACACCCTTCTGCTGTCTCTGTAAAAATCACTTTTCTTCGTGTTGACAGGGTGCATCAATAGTGCTAGCTAGAAAGCCATTACAAGAAAATATACTGCAACTAATAGGTTTTTCAAGCAGAATAAATGATAATCGTCCAGTTCTCTTTCCAGTGATGAACAGCTGCAATTCACAAGATTCACACAAAGTTGCCTGTGTACTCAGATTCAAAAAAAAAAAAAAAAAAAACAAAGCGATACAATCTTCTTTTTTTTTTCCAGAACACTTTTAGCTATGGCTGAGCAAAAGTTGTAAGTTGTATTTTATAAGTGAATAAATTAATTATTCAAAAGGCCTTTGTTACGTGAACCTTTTCATCATTCAACTTATGCCTCCCGAGTACTGCACTTTGTAAGGGTGAATATTTATTCCGGCTCATACATTTTAATGTAACAAACTTGCTCCCAGGAGGCCTTTGTTACGTAAACCTTTTCATCACTCAACTTATGCCTCCCGAGTACTGCACTTTGTATGGGTGAATATTTATTCCAGCTCATACACTTTAATGAAACAAACTTACTCCCATGTAGAATATCTTTCATGCTGTCTTCTGACTACAACAAATCTCAGGTAATGTTTACCCTTTTCCTTACTATTTCACTCATATTCGGCACCAGTCTGTGTCATCTGCTACAGTAATCAGTACCATCCCATGCTTGAGGCAATTACTTTTTAACAGCTGCTGCCGCTGAATGAACCAAACTGTAGTGTTATAACATTTTCTACCTACAACTATTATGTTTCTTTACTACAGTAAAAACTAACTTTTGACAGCGGGAAGCTCAGAAGGTTGTGAGCTTTATTTACACATCAGGTGTGTGGATTCACGTCTCATTTCTAATAATGCAGTACTACATTGGTGGAAGGATGGTGTATTCCTCATGTGCTGCCTTTAGACAAAGTGCTAAACTGAGGTCTAGTCTGCCAGAGTATGTGATAGCTAAGGTATATATTAAAGATTCCATGGCACTTCGAAAAAGAGTAGCAGAAGCCCCTGATATCCTCTACAAATGTTTAGGTCACAAGCCTAGTAAGATTAATCCAGTCAACAAAAGTAAATAAATACAGCTCACGAAAAACCATATTCTTATAAAGAAGCTCCAAAAACATAAGCAATAATCACTGTAGAGAACAACCTTAACTTTAACAAAGATCCTCAATTCAATATGATTACCTCCAGTCATACCTTCTACCATGTATGACATAGCCAATCTTACATTTATATAGATGGAAAAACAAACACTGACACCACTTTAGTTGCAAACATACATCACTTATAATCTGTCCAGTCACTGTCAGTTAAGCATTATATGGCTCATTCAAATCCTGCCTCTTAAACCTCGTTCCTTCTCTGCATATATTCTTCCCACAATTCCCAGTTTTTCCTATGTAGTTTGCTCCTTCCTTTTTCTAAAGATCCCAATTCCAGTTGTTTTACCGCTGTTACTATATTCACTACTTCTAGTAAAGTTGGTCTAGCCTTTGATTTCCATTTCCTAGTAATTGCTTTTTTGGTAGCCACCATAATTGGATTCAGCAAGGCTTTTCTATGTCTAGGCAATTCCGATTCAGACACGGGTTCCTATCAGCATTTCGAATGTTGAAAACGCCGAATTTAATTTAATCAAACTGAAATGTTTGAAATCTCAAAAGAGCGAACTGACGGAACATCGATTTCTTTCCCAGAGAAAGAAATCGGTGGGCCGTCATCGGAGTTTGCTATTTCCTCCACTGTGGTGCGGTCTCTGATTTGGTATATTTAAGTAGGGGGGGTATGGGGGTGAAGCCCTCCACTTGTCACTGTTTAAAGTATTAAAAAAGTTTTTTTTTTTTTTTTTTTACACGGAACACTGATTTCTTCCCCTGGGAAAGAAATCAATGTTCCGTCAGTTCTCTGTTTTGAGATTTCAAACATTTCAGTTCGATTAAATTGCATTTGGCATTTTCAGCATTCGATATGCTGATATAGATACTTCTTATTACCGAACTCGCTAAGCATCCTAAACAGTCTGACAGTCTCTCAGCCCACCCATCTTCGAAGAAGCAACATTTCTACTTTATGTTTGAGGAAAATGTATATAATGAATAGCAGATCCGTATTGATGAATATCAAATCATGCTCAATACAGTAACATCTCAATAAACTGAAAAAGTGATAATTTACTTCTAACAGATAATCTTGGACTTAAATCATTAGCCTATTATTTATTACAAAATGGTTAGTTTGTATTCTCATGTACCATTTGTTATCTTGTAACATTTTCTTTACACTACTTTTTCAGTAAAAATGACTCAGAAAAACAGCTTGTTTCCAGTCTCTTCTTCCTATGTTCACCTGTTTAAAAGAGATCTTGTGCATCTCTACCACACAAGAGTGATAAATGTGTCATTTCAAATTACAACTTATCCATCCTTCCAGTGTTAAAAAACTCTTGTATTAGAACAGTATTTATTAAAGTTTTGCAGCACCTCAACAACTGCAAACTTGTATGCCTCGAGAAATATTACTGTAGAAAAAATATAAAACTGGATTGGCATGGTCAGAAATTTTGGGGGTTTACACACCTCACATTACCACTGTTATCTACCTAGTGTAATATTTATTTCTCTGGCAAAATCCTTTTTTACATTGTCAATTATCATCAGCTCTTAAAATGTATACTCCTAGATTATTGTGAAATAAAATTAGATGTTTTTTTTTTCCTATTTCACAATCAGATGCCAGTAATTAAAAAAATGCTTCCTGCTGATGTCTCCCTTCTAGTTTACACATGGGTCCATCACAGTTCCAGCCTCAATGTCTTCCTCCATTTCACCCTTCTAAACTCTGTGTCAGAGATTAACTCCCCTTCTAAACCCTGTTTGTGAGATTAACTCCCCTTCTAAACTCTGTGTCAGAGATTAACTCCCCTTCTAAACCCTGTTTGTGAGATTAACTCCCCTTCTAAACTAGTGTCAGAGATTAACTCCCCTTCTAAACCCTGTTTGTGAGATTAACTCCCCTTCCAAACTCTGTGTCAGAGATTAACTCCCCTTCTAAACCCTGTTTGTGAGATTAACTCCCCTTCCAAACTCTGTCAGAAAGCTGCTTATTTGCTACTGATGCAATTATCTTCACAAATCTCTGCCAGATTCTGCCTGGCTTCATGCTTAATTTACTTCATCAAGCTTTATTTACTTATTTGTTTATTGCTTTTGTTTACCTGAGGAGTCTGTCTGAGCAGCAAGTCCCATTTTCAGTAGAGGCGTAGGTAGAAAAGTTCCAGAATATTCTCTCAGTAACATTGTTTAACCAATATAATATACATACATGTTACTCGGTCTAAACAATAAAATATACAAACATTTTTATTGATACAGTATAGTATATATAGTTAGTGCATTAGTACAATATTTAGGCACTTAGGAAAAGCTGAAAAAGTAGGAGAATTAGTTAAGGAGAAACAGGTATAATAATTAAATAGACTAAGAATTTATGTGGAGTGAAGTAAAGGAAAATTATATAAAGGGTTTGAGATGTTGCTGTGGAGGTTTTTAAGGATAAGGCAGTGTGCTGATATGAGCTAGTGCCAGCATAGCTAGCTGGAGCTTTGTAAAGAATGATATCTTTTGAATATCAAACTGATGTGTACAAGATGCTTGTGTTACAAATGTATTGAACTGTTTGGCATTTGAATATCAAGCCGATTTGTACAGATGCTTATGTTACAAATGTATTAGAACTCTATGCGTAGATTGGACAGTGGCAGAACAGAGGTTAACCAGCTAGCTTACGTTAAGAAAAATAAGGGAAATGTAAATGAGCTGTTAAACCATTAAAATGGCACCACACTGTCTTGAATAGGACCACAGGTGGTAGGTCTGAAAAAAGCCTTTGTTCATTAGCTCAGTAAAAAGAGGGGAAACCCCAGGTACTTTCATAAAATGTAGATGTATACTGTAGCTGTCTATGCTAAATTCTTGTCTCAGCTTCAGAGGAGTATACTGTGAGAACCTAGAGTCAGGGGACCAGATATGGTCATTCTGCTAGACATTTTGGAAATTAAGTTTTAGACATTACAGAGTGTGTTCTCTGAGGATTGAGTATTCTGTCTTGGGCCTGAGAACAAGAAGGACCACATCATTTCCCTTACTCTATTAAGTAAGTAGAGAATAGTAATTCTCCTAAATTCAGTCAGGAAAACATAGGTTCATAGGCAAGTACTAGGCTATCAGCCCTAGGGCCTACATAAGCCTAGCCAAAAGGGGTTCCCTGACTTTTGCCACCCAAGAAAATTATTTTCCTGTGCCCCTGTTGAGTAGAGCCACAGAAGTGATCCCTGGGGTGAATTTCCTGTTTCCCATCCAATTGTCAAGATTTCTCTTAAAGACGGCTAATGAGGAGCTTTGCTTGACATGAATGGGGAGTCTGTTCCAGAGCATGGGAAGTCTCTGGGACAGGAATCTATCCCTCCAGCATATTCTGTTTATTGTGATGACAAGGTTTAGGTCTCTGGAGCATGTGGCCCTGAGAGAATGGGAATTCTTTAAGTGTAGCATGTCCATCAGATCTGGGTTAGACATGGCTTTGTATGTTAGGCAGAGGTCGCCTCTGCGTAGACGATATGCAACGGAGAAGAGCTGGAGTTTTTTGAGATGGTCTGCCTATGGCATCTGTTTGAGGCTGGTAATCCTCTTAGTGCGGTATTTCTGTGGCCTTTCTACTTGTTGTAGATGTCTTGCGAGGTACATGCCAAATGGGGCATTGTACTCTATAATGGGTCTGATGAGGGATGAGTAGAGAGGAACGATGACCTCTCTTTTTCTGGAGGAGAATCCCTTTGTGATGAGGTGTGCCAAGAAGGATTTCCTGACTACTGTGGTGACATGATTGTCAAAGGAGAGACTACTATCCACCTGTGTCCCAAGGTCTCTTATCACACTTTCGATATTTAGTAGGCTACCGCCTATGTGGTAGTTCATGGGTACAGTGTTTTTCCCAAAGAGGATGACAACGCACTTCATGGCACTGAACTTTAGGCCATGACTTTGACACCAAGCATCAGTCTCATTGAGGCCTCTTTGTAGAGAGGTGGTGAGAGTAAAAACGTCTGAGGAGACAGGGAGGGGAACATGTGAAAGAGAAGAAAATGTGGTTTCCTCGGGGGGGGGGGCATAACAGATGTTGCTTTAAGTTGTGCTAGAAGCTTGAGAGGGAGTTATTCACCTTATGTGATAGAAGGATGTTATTCTGTAGTTTGGTAATGGAAGTAGCATAAAGAACATCATCAGCGGTGTTGTTCGACTCAGTGGGAGTTAAGAATATTTCATTGTTAAAAGTGTAGTTGTCTAGGAAATGTAAATTTCTGTTCGGTGTGCTAAAGAGAGGGACAGCTTTCAGGCTTGTGTATAATCGATCAGTTAGGAGTAGTTTAGGTAATTTGGTAACTCTAGCCATTTCACTTGTCTCAAGGCTAGGCAGTAGGCAGTGGTGATTACAGTTATGTAGGTTGGATGCAAATCTGGCTCTTTTATTATAGCAGACCTCAAGCTGTTTAAAAAAAAAAGAGTTGTATGTAGGTTGGTAAAAGTGAAGAGTTGTATTTAAGATGGTAAAATGGGTGAAGCACACAGTAATGACAGGAGGAGATAAGAAGATGCCATAGTTTTTCTAGAGGAGTTTGTTTTTTTTCTTTTCCATAATTTCTTGTCTCCATTACTTGACCCATAGTATCATCGACAGAGGAGGTGAGAAATGTAAATATATTAATTCAAGTCTGAAATGCTATTTCTTTTGACCAACATGAATGCAGTCAACCCCCCCCCCCCAAAAAAAAAAAACATAGCTATTTCCAATACACAGGATTATAAGTAAGCAAAAAAAAACAAACACATAGATGAACATTTTTCAGATCCTACATCTCTGCTGGACAACGTTCCTGCAATCCCATAATAAATCCATCAAGGTGTCCTCTGATTATCAAGTTATCATACAAGAACGTGGCACTACACAAAGTGTTATATTCTGTATAGCACTCAAGCATCACCACTTGTGGATTAAGTGTACCTCAGGCCCCAAGTGGTTTTTAAACCATGGGCCTCACATGCTTCTAAATGTGCATTTGTCTGCCAGATTTGTTTTAATTTAAATGCATTGTTTATTTGTTTAAATAATATATTGTTTAATAAACAAGCAATCTTTAACATTTTTCAGTAAAAAGTGAAATAACATTTACTATCCAATAATAACAAAATGTTTTAGACCATTTCAGCCATAAATGGCCACGCAGACTACTGTCATTTTTTTTTCAATAATAAATCTTTATTATTTTAACAATTTTTCATACAATAAAGAAAAACAGCAAAAAAAAAATACAAATAATACCTAAGTTAAGCTACTAACACCCATACTACAAACTATGTACACTATTTACATGAATGCTTCCATCCGTTAAACAAAATCAATGAAGAAAAAAAAGGAACATGTAACAACAAGAGTCAAAAGATCTACTATCATTAGAATGGATTGTTCTTACCAACTTTCAAATTAAGTATGCATGTCCTGGGGTTGAGCTGAATTCGGTACATTAAACTAATATAATGTTGAAAATTTGTTCCCACACCTTCGGGTTATTAATATTCCTTTTATTATCCTTGATTAAAAGTTTGTGTGCTAGAATATGTTTCATGGCTAAACCTTTAAAGTTTTCCCATGAAGTTTGAAATGGAGTCAACCAATTTGAAGCTATATAAAGTTCCATTAATAAGAAAATATTTATAAGTATAATCATTTGGGTTCTATCCAAATTATCAGGAGGGATATGTAGAATGTCCATACTGTAAAGACTACTGTCATTTTAATCCACCAATGTCAATACTTATCAATTATGGACACTTTGTCTACATCTCATATGTCTGATTGTGATAAAATAGCAACAGTAAATTATTCCAAATTGCTTTACATAGATATATACTTGCAAAGTCAGACTAGTGACTATTTAAAGAGCAGCTAGTCAAGTACTTATCTAGGATACCCATGACTCTGTAAATACTAATAATAATGGTCACAGTAACATATTTCTAGTTTGTTTCATACAATGTACAGTAGCCAATGTAATTCTCACAAATGCACACTAGTTCTGCAAAGAAAGATTAATGACTATTTAACCTAATTTTACTGGATAAATTATTGTGGCTTGCCCCATGCTCGTACCTACTTTCATCTGTTATACACAAGAAATTAGACTGCAATCTTGTCAGTCCCATCTGGTTATGTGTCTTGTCCTTTGCGATCATTTGTATGTCAATTTCATAACTACCTGCTGCTCTCTCACCCTCACTTTTTATTTCCACTCTTTCACACACTTACACAGGTGTAATAAGCACATGTATAAATAAATAGCTACAGCTTAGATACAGTTATATGACAAAGTTGGCAGCAAGTGTTTGAAACTAGCAAATGTGAAAGCTGCCCAACAAAATTAACTACAAGACTGGTACAACTAAAATGCTTTTGTTGCAGGGATGCTCTGCCCTCCTGAATGTTACACCCCTGTTACTTTGTATACTCCACAAATTACTGTACCGTGAATGCTACACCCCTGTTACTTAGTATACTCCACAAATCACTGTACCTTGGACATTCTCCAAGTTATAGCAGTGTTTGATCATTTATGTTTGCAACTAAGAGTGTTTTATATATATATGTATACACACACACATATGCTGAGCTTGTCTTGCAATGTATATAAATTGCCTCACTTATGTATACATGCACACACTGGCATCATGGAGCAAAATGCATTCATCTGTCTTATTAAAATTAGAAAACTAATCTATGGTTATTTCCTTGACAACTTTTGCACAGCTTCAACATAAAGACCATAGTGCATTCCTGACTGCAAATAAATGGACAAGTAAGACCATGAGAATATTAAAAGCCCCCCCCTGCAAAAAAAGATGCTTAATGTCCCATCTTGCTGAGATAAAATTAGCATTACCTGGATAAAATTAGCCTTGTACTCAAGCAGTTACCATACCAACATTTTCTAAATATAGCTTCAAAAATGAAACTAGACAAACAGGAATGGAAGTGTAGTATTAAATGAGCATTCACGGAATATTTCATTTGTAGGCCAAATATGCAGAGCAAACTTCCATGCTTGGCTATTTTAAGAAAGAAATAAGACAGTGACTGTTTAACAAGGGTCTCATCAGAAAACCTCAAGTATTTTTTTTTTTTATTTTTGTTGCTCTCCTTAACAGCAGAAACATAAAACTCTGTAGTTTTTTCTGTAGCCAGCCAGTCGCACATCAGAAAAAAATAAGGTCATGTAATGAACTCTGAAAACTAGCACTGTTGTCTCCGCCTTAAAATTCAAACAAATCTCTGGTTGTGCACAAAATACAATAAAACTAAATCAAGCACACTTGGTGAAGGACAGGCAAGAAGTGTGGTTTCACAAAGTCTTCCGGTTCTGCTGGAGGAAGCAAAAGCCTTCTCAGCAGTTCATTTTTTTTCCTTACTGAGAACCCAAAAGTGTAAATCTAACCATCTAACCATGCTCCCAAACCACAGAAATGCACATACACATGGAGAAATAAAAAGACGGGAATGCTAGCATTGCAGATAATCATAATGCCATATTACAGAATAAGTGGAAACTGAATCCAAAGTAACACAACATGCCCACATGTGAAATTTGTTTACGATAGCTGCATCCATTGGAATTGATCTAATAAATTAAAACAGTGCAAGCAGAATGACATAACTCACAACTCTACACCAATCAAATTTCTATGCTAATAAGCCTGTACTGGCAGCCTGCGGGAAATCAGCTACAGAAGAATGCAACTTTCAGGGCAATTTGCATCACTTTCTTTTCCAAGGTAACTTCAATGTCCCATTCTCAGTACTGAATCTCTGACACACATGAATGTAAATCACTAGATGGTGTGTGTGTGTGTGTGTGTATTTATACTGTGCAACATTTGAGACATAATGGAAGTGCTGTCCTGTTTACACCTTCACAATAGCTCTGTGCAGCTGTTGTACAGTCCCCAGAGATCAAAAGAAACTTCTGTATTATCATCTGTCTGTGTCACTTTAGGGATGCCAGTACCATGTACGTATTGTACACAAGTTATTTATGCATGACACCTACAGCAATGTGTTAATGACTGCACATGCATTCAACTGCACTTGCTGTATTATAATTATAATGTGACAAAGAGTGTTAAAAGACAATTCCATGCACAATATCACCTGGTCTCATAGTACAGTGACCACTAATATTACAGTACCAAGAAGATAAGGAAAGGACAGGAAGCCCTGCACAATATTAAATAACAGCAGTTGTAGCCATACACATACCAAATTTGCTTGTGTGTCTCACACCTTTGCAAAGTGCTGTTAGATTAATCTACAATGAAATATGCAGTCATTTACTTGGAAAACCTCGAAGTTGGGCATACTTAATTGCCTGGAATTTTCCAGATGGGTCCACTGTATTAAAAGTATCTTGACAACTTCCGAACTCTGAAAATCTGCACATCTTAACTGGTTCTTCTAATTAAGTAAGGTTGTAAGAAAACTGAAGTTGCATATTGAGCATACTACACAGAAATTATACAAATTTGAATTTCTAGACTGTTATTTACTGCTTAGCGAGGTGGGACACCACATTAGCTCTCCAGAGGGTCCCCAACTACTTATGCCTGACCCTAAAGAATTTCCTGTTACTGAAAAGATGATTACATAATGCAAGTAAAATGTGTACCTCTGGTACCAGACATATTCCACTGTATCAGTCCACATGTAAAATATGTACCTCTGGTAATGGACGTATTCCACTGTATCCATCCACATATAAAATGTGTACTCTGGTAACAAATGTATTCCACTGCATCTATCCACATATAAAACGTGTACCTCTGGTAACAGACATATTCCACTGTACAAGTCCACATGTAAAGTATGACTTAAAGACCATAACACCCCATGTGCTGCCTCCCAAACAATACAACAACAACTCCTTCCCTGTCATTACAGCACGTGCTCAAAAGATTAATAAACCACAACGGTAAACAGCTGTACAGACTAAGCATTATGGTCATGCCTACAGATTATTTATTTTAATTACTTTTTGTTCATTAATATTAGTCCTCCAAAGATTAAGACCAGTTTAAGAGATAGTCCAAGGTGGTATAAAGACAAGGGGTGATTTAGATGGGACACTGTGGAAATTGTTCATCTTTATTTTTGCTAACTGCCAAGGGGCAACATTCACCAGGCCTTCTATAAAACTCAAGTGGCAGAACACCAGTTAAGCTTCTTATATCCACAGTGGAGAACTCTTTCTTACTAAACTCCAGTTATAGCTTACTGTGGAAGGCAGTTACATTAGCAGTACATGAGCATTATTCTTACACAAATTTCAGGATGCCTGCCATGGTCCAAAAGCGGATCCTGACTTCAATTACTTGAAGGAAGATGATAGATCATCAGTGAGAATCCCACTTTTCTGAGCAGGACAACAGGCCATTGCCCCCTCCATCCTGCCTTTCATGCCATTGAGCAGTGCATGGTGTTGGCTTCTAGTTTAGAGTTAAATACAAGGTACATCATTTTACTTTTGACTTTAGAAGTCAGTTGTGTGCTCCTGCAAGATACATACACTGTTCTGATTACCCATAATACCTAAACCCAGAACAAAGATTCCCAGTCATCTTTTATTTCACTGTTGTCCTGACATTTTTATAGTTTTAGCTATATTTTACAACATTTAAAATAATTTTGAAGGACAAAATTAGACAAGTGAATTTCATGCATATTCTTGGCTTTCTCATTAATTAAGAACAGACTGAACCATAACACCTTCTCCTACAATGCAATGAAATCACTTCATGACAGTTTAGCGGAAGATGTGGAAAAAAAGATCATGCTTTACAGATTTTTCCTATTAACACCGTTAAACCATGGAATTACCTCATTATGGCCCAGAGAAAGAAGTAGAAAACAGAAGAAAAACCCTAGATGTTTGTACATTTTGCCTGACAACATTAGTAAAGCATGGTATAATATGTTCATTTATATAAATGTATGATTGCTTATGTCATAACTGATGGTTTAATAAAGATGTTTTTTGTTAAAAAAAAAAGGGGGCATGAATTGAATAATTTATCTAATGCTGCTTAGGTTATATGATATACATAGCAATATATGTGAAGTATAATGTTTGTTAATGTTAATTTGTTAAGACCGTTTGATTACTTTGGTATAAATGTAAATTTACCTATGTCACAATACAGATGTTAAAAAAAGAAACTGCCATGAAATAGATGATAATTACTCCGACTCTGATTTAGGAATTTAATTCTTTCCAGCTAGTGTGATAAAATGAGGGACCGGAGATGAATGGCATATATACCATATACCACATAGTTGGTGATTGTGCAAACGGGTGCACTACACATGTATACACAGACGTATGTAGTGATACTTGATGACCAAGTGAAGTGAATGCAAAACATATAAATAAATGCATCACTACATGCAGTTGTTATGGGAATGTCAGAGTTATTTACAGGTGCTAATTATGGAGTTTAAATACTGAAATTAATCATGTCGCCATATCCATCTACTTTATGAAAAAGGGCTGGCTTTATGCAAGTTGCATGTCTTGTTGGGTCCTCTGTGTTAGATTATATATCTGTAATTGGCAATACTTTAATGGGTGTGCAATAATTAACATCATTTCATTTATCTTTATTCTTATTTCATGGCTACTTTTAGCTTTACTTTGTACTGTTTTTGGTTTCAGTCACATCTAGCTATTGGATTGTACACATTGTTTTCCTTGGGCATGGTATAAACCTAGGCAAACAAATATTTAACCAGAGTACTTTTACGGTAAGAAAAAGATGGTTATTCTTATTTTGCTCATTTCTCCACAGAGTAAATTACCCAGAGGCCATCTGCATTTGTCAGTGGTCAGTCTTCGTACACTGGGGTCAGGGACGATCTCTACTTAGAACCATGTGATGGCTATTCGACTCATTGCACATTTTTCCTGTACTGGGTAGAAACAGATGCAATAATCTAATGGCTTGCTTTGGGAGATGAAAAAAGCAACATTCTTTCATTTACTCTCAGCATGCATTTTCAAACAGAAGATGGAAGAAATTATATAAAGGGTAAGCAACAGAGATAAAAAAAAATAGTAAGTGTCTCCCTCTTGTACATTTTAACTTCAGAATATCACTCACATATTTCTTTTTTTATTAGTTCACAAAATGAAACTGCACTCTCTGGATGAATTGAAGACATTTTTGTGAGTTTGGCGGATGCTACTCCACATTTTGTAATACTTAATTTTATAACTTTTACTTCTCTGTTCTGGTTTATTTTTGTCATATAACTACTGGTTTGCCTTATTAGCTTCATTTCCATTGGTGCCACTTATCAGATTTACTTTTGGTTTAGTCGAATATTTGTGCAGCGAGTGATACACTTACTGTTCAATATGAGATAATTTAACTATTGCACCATTCATTATATGAGGCAAATGTAAAAGACCACACTTCAGTTCACAGACACTATTTGTTGTGCATGAATTCTATAAATAGTCTGAATTTCTGACATAGGATTTGCTTTGAAGTTCTGCTGCTTAGTTTCACCTCTAACTTGTTTTTAGTCTTATATTGCAGACGAGTGTTAGGGGTTCTCATTTATTGACATGATGATTAGATGATGCACAAGCATGTTAGTGTAATGCATATCATTTCTTTGGATTAGTTTAATTGTATCCTGTTATAGCAGGACTTCAAGCAGCTGATTTGTGTTCTATTGTACAGGACTTTGTGCACACACAAATCTGCATGTTTTGTATTTACACTTGTATGAAAGGTCACAAATTCTACCTGTGACGGTGCAGTGCTTCATGCTACAGTACTGGTTGCCTATATCCTGCAGAACTGCAGGGACAGCTTGTCGACACCCACTGTGCTCAAGTCATTCCTAATGTGTTACTTATACTGCCAGCAAAAATTATTCAAAAACATTTCAGTCTGACTACACAGACCTTGTGTAACATGGCTATGCTTAGACATTTTGCATTGTTAGTCGTTAAAGATTTGGAGGCGAGATGGATCTTAGTTGCTACCCATTCACATGTTATATGTTTATACAAGGTTAGTCACATCAATGTGTATTATATACGAGTCTTGTGTTCATTTCTCTCTCTCTCTGTTTGCACACACACACACACACACACACACACACACACACATATATATATATACACACACACACACATATATAGGACATACTGACATAGGTATGCATGCACATGAACACACACACATAACGTATACCTGATAGACTGACAAACGTGTGCTCATATATATGTGTGTGTGTGTGTGTGTGTGTGTGTGTATATATATATATATATATATATATATATATATATATATATATATATTACATACACATTTGTCTGTGTGTATATTAACCTTCCATTTTGCTTCTGAATTTCTAGCCATTTTTTATATGTAAACATCTTTTATCATTTAAGATACAAGCACACATACATTAATACAAAAGAAATCAAATAATATTAACATTTTTCCATTTCCACACATTCTACATTACATTTCCCTTCGTTACAACTGTCTTTCAGTCCAACATTACATAAATTGCTCATTTCCTGCCATCCTTTAATTCTCACTCCTCCTAGACATTATTCTGAATGAATTGTTCTCACAAATTTCATTTTTCTGTACAATTTTCTTTTTGCCTTTTCTAAAGATCTTTTACAATATTCAATACTTCAAGTCCAGTTAGTTTAGATTTTGATTTCTATTTTCTAGCAATTTTTTGGCAGCCAAGAAAATTAAACTTAAAATAATATATTTATTTTATTTATTTCAGTCTGATGACTGGGGAAGTCCACTGGGCCAAGCAGAGTCCATTTTTATTGGAGGCCCACGGAGAAAAGCTCCAAAGATAATTAAATACATACCCAAAGCAATATAGTAATCTACATCAGGCTGAGCATACAATCAAATACATCTGAGGAAGAATACAAGCATGCAAAGAAATACAAAATAATAAGTCATCATTGGAATTTTATCTATACAAAGTTAGATACATTTACTGAAATAAGAAATTCTAACAAAGTAAACCAAAGGTGTGGCAGAAGACTGTTCAGTAGTGGTTTATAGAGTGTAGCAAATGAACAAACTAATGGCCTGAGAAATAGAAGTAGCTCGAGAAGGAGCGGAGAGTAGTTAGAGGGGGTAGTTCTGTTGGAGAATGGCATGGACACGTCTATTTTGAGGACAGGTAGGAGTACAAGACAGCTTTGAAGTTGGTGTGGTTTGGAGTATTGCAAAGGGAGGGAGGGAGAGAGTTCCATATTTTAGCTGTGGAGTATGACAGCAGAAGGTGGCCAGGGGGTTGTGAGGGTTTGTAGATTTGTAGGAGCTAGGTTTTGATTTTCTGATCTGACTGCGAGGTTAGGAATATAGGGGGTTAAGGCGGTAGCAAGAAAGGGGCAGCTGGAAGGCTTGAAGATGAGCTTATGGGTAGATGTGAGTATAAGGAAGTTCAGGTAATTAGATAGCTCAAGTCATTGCAGTATATGGAGAGAGTGGCAATGGTGGGATGAATTTTTAGAATTGGTAGCAAATTTGCTTATTTTATTGTAGCAGGATTCTAGTTTGGATTGTAGGCCATGTTGAAGATTTTATACAAGGTTAGTCATTCTGGTGATATAGAGGGATAAAGCCCTAACTATAGCACAGCCACCCTGTGGTCAATTACCAGTTCAGCCACCTGACAGGTCAGCATGGAGGGATGCATATACCTATCCCAGAGGGGAAGGTTACATGGGTGACCCTTACAGTGGTCACTGGTGAAGAGTAAGGGCATTGCTCTGTGGAGACACAGTGCAAGGAAGACAAAAGGGTGGCTGGGATGGCTGAGATGCCACAGAGGTGGGGTGATATGCTGCACATCCCCATTGCATGCCCATTCCTTGGATGCACCTACAAAGACTGCATTGGGATGGGGGAGCAATAGGTATGCTTAAGTAAAAAAATACCTCAAGTTTAAGGTGACAGGCCCCCAGGACACTCTTCTGTGACTAGCCCCAGCTGTACTTGAGCAAGTCTAGAGGGAGAATGGAGAAGCAGGCATACCCAGCATGGACACGAGGCACTTGATAGGAAGACCATAGGATGAAGCAGAAGGCAAAAAGTTCTCTAAGAATACTTTATAAAGATTACAACAGCATACAATGTGAGATTACTTAACAGATAAACTCTTCACCACAGAATAAAAGGAGAATACAAAAACTGTTCATATACTTGTGATTTTAACAAATAACCTTTCCTGCTATCTCTGCATACATATAATTACATCTGAATAGCCCAGATACCATACCACATCAACAATATCAGAACACGTGCCAGCATTCCTCCATTGAGAGGAACCAGCCCAGCTAAAACAGATCTGCTCAGAGTATCGCTCCATAGTGCCCTCACTTATAATATCCAGTCACATTGGTAAGGCATACATCCCATGGTGCAATGCATAACATATGTTGGTAGCTTGCAGAGAGCTACTGTCAATGTAGATGTACAGCAAACAGCAGAGTTGTCAGAAAGAATGATTACGCTCGATACAAATAATATTATCATGAGGCGGTATCAAAACCAGTGGAAGGCAATCACCTTTGTGACAGACACTACCAACAACAAAAACATTACACCATGGCTCATAATACTCCGCCATACTCTATATGGTATTTATTTTCGGGCAGTTTAGCATAAAGTATTATTGCTGCGAGTTGTTAACCTCATTTTTATTGTCCTGAGTTTCACTCTTTCAGTCTCTGTTTAACTGACTTGCCCAGAGTTGCACAGCACACAATTAGAAAATACTCCAAAGTTGTCATAGGAAAGAGGAATTTTTAACTATGGAGGGGTTACCTATATAATACATTAATAAAGTAAAACATGCAGGCTAGACATCTAGTTGCTGCTTATGGCAAATTGTTACTTATGGTCAGCATCCTTTAAAACTTCTCTCTCCACAAGACTGAGTCCAGTGGTTCATCTTCCTGCACCCAGTTTGGCCCATTTGCTACACAGTAGTAGAAGCTGGAATCCTTCATTGAGGCAAGAGCCCTATGGTTCATTATTTCCTGCCTGGGAATTCCCTATCAGCTCATCTAATCCTTTGTAAGAGTTAGGTGGTAGGGAGTGGGCTAGCTTGCACATCTTGTCTGTCTTGGTTGAGCATCCCTATCCCCCACTGTGGCTCTTTCCAGCTTTACTTTAGCTGTCCTCCAAAGGGAAGCATGGCTCCACAAGCTGGCATTCCCTAGGCTAACTATGCGACTGGTACATGGCAACATAACCTCACTAGGCTTGAGCTCCACAAAGTGGACAGCTAGTGTTCCCACTGATGTGGTACACCACAGCCACATCCATCCCCCTTACTCAAACACACAGGCAATGGCCATTCACCCACAACCTCCCTCACCAGCTGCTACAGACACCCAAGTTTCTATCGAAATTGGGCCACGTGTAACATATCCAGGGCTTTATCCCTTTGAGCGATGAAGTAGATGGCCTACTTGTCAGCTAACACCTTTTACAAAGACAATAAATCACTGACATCTCAGACTTCACAAGTACAAACCCCATATTTCCTAACCTTTCACAGTACATTGCTTTGGCCCTCTGAAATGCATTTGTGACATATGAGTCATAACTGGTTGCAAAGATTTGGACAAGAACTTCACAAATTGTTAAATAAATACTAAGAGGCAGACTTACAAACAGACGAATGTGACATTTGAAAAGACAAAGTAAGCAGGAATGTGATGAACCTTTCCTAGCTCTTCACCATTATGTCGACTGTTATGGACTGTACATATATGAGATTTCTTCACCATTATGTCAACTGTTATGGACTGTACACATATGAAATTACTAAACATGTTGCCTCTTACTCTTGAGATTTTTATTTTTGATACCAAATGATCTGCATATATAGAGGGAGAAAGGGTAGATAAAGGAACAGCCGATCGACCAGCCTTTTCAAAAAGGTCCTTCCTCCAGAAACCTTGCCTGCTGATAACATTTAGGTTGCAGCAGGGGCAAAAGATTGGTGGGATCGTTAATTAGTGAACGAATCTCTGTGGAATATAGATAGAACCCCAGCGTTAATACATCTGACCGAAGCAAACCGACCAAATTACAGCGACAACATAACTAACGAATCTCTGTGGAATATAGATAGAACCCCAGTGTTAATACATCTGACAGAAGCAAACCGACCAAATTACAGCGACAAAACAACTTAAAGGAGAAACGAAAAGGACAAATGAGAAACCCACCACAAACATTCTAGAATTTCACAGAAGCTATGAAGTTGGCATATACCATAAAGATAGGAGATTGCAAAGAAATATATTCTACACCAACCTTTAAATACAATTACTTGCTTGCAGTGAATAAGACAGACTCATTAGTAATACAGTTGTTTAGGCTTTTTTGGAATATGGCAGAATGTTAGAAGTACACAACATGGAATATTTTTTAGCGTATGATGAACTGCTAAGGAGCATAACACTGTCAGTGGACATTTCATGTGCGTGATGGGACAGTAACACTGCCAGTGGAGATTTCATGTGCGTGATGGGACAGCATAACACTGCCAGTGGACATTTCATGTGTGTGATGGGACAGGTCAGAAAATGACATGTTTGACAGAGGGACTTGTCTCTACAGAAATGGAAATTTCTTCTTTGGGGTCAATTATAAATTTGCTAGTAAGCCCCATGAGGCCCATCACTGCACCAAAAGAATGCAGAAGAAGTCTCAAGGTAAAGTAAGTTTCCTGATGCATGTGGTGCTGGTGTTCTTGTTGGCAAGATACTAGATACATCACATCACTACTGGTATTTAAAAATCTCTTAAAAACACTTCAGAGGCTCATGTCTATGTCACTGCTTTGACAACCATGAATGAATCTGCATATCATCCTGCACTCTCCATTTACAGGACCTTCTTGTCCAGTCAATTCAGCCATTTACTCCTCTTTCACTCTTACAATTACTGGGCCTTCTCCCCTGCCAGCTTAACATTTCATTTTATGTACCTGTAAATTGATTATGTTTGCTTGACAACCGACTTAATTTTAGACGCATCAAAGCCATTATTATGTAAAATATGTTCATTATATAAAATATTATATCAAACTGTATGTAACAGTAATGCTTAACAATGTGTTATATGCACACTCCTAATTTTGTGATAGTAACTATTTAAGAAACACCGCATACTATTTGTAACCGAAACGTCTTTCTTGTTCACATTTCTATTCACTGTAATTTGTTGCTTGCATCATGCATGAAAAGGGTCTTTAGGCAGTGTCCTTACCCAGTTAGCACACACACAAACACACATACAATTATATACGTCAGTAAGAATAATTTATTAAGGTACATACTGGGAAATAAGACCAACAGCTGAAAGATGTAAATAAATGAGAAGAGTCTATCCAGGGTCTACATCGCAGGACTATTTTTCACTGGCACAAATAGTTTTGTTTAGAAAGTATTTATTATTGTTTTAACACTCTTTCTGAAACCAGGATGACAGTACAGTGACCCCCTAAAATGCTGGAGGCGATGTCAGAAAAAGGAAGGACAGGGTAATTTATGATTTTTATCACCATGATCAATAAGGTACCTTTTAAAAACAGCAGACAGATTGTTTATGATGCCTTCTACCATGAAAGCCATAACCAAATTCTGGTGAATGGGACAGGTGCCTACTACACAGCAATACAGAAAAGCAATTAGTAAGTTTAGGTACAGCAATGTAGGAAGTGAATTAATGCATTTAAGTCGGGAAAATAATGGTGAATGAAACAAATGCTCGGGAAAATAGGAATGAATAAAGGTAGTAGTGATGAAGCCATTCAGAACTAGGGGAATACCGGACATCAGCAGACTTAAGTTCAAAAGAGGTAAAGGTAGCAGATGGTCCTTCCTAGCCCTTAAGTAGGACAACTATAGTAATATAGTAAGGAATACAATCTGTTGGCTAGAAGGTGCCCAGCATGAAGCGCGGCATTAGGAAGCGCACAGTAGCAGCAGTTAGAAGAGCACATGGCAAATTGAGATTCTGCCTGAAAGTAGGTTGATAGGGACAGGGTTGTAAGGAGCAATTAAGTAAGGAGAGATATCACAAGAGACAGACAGCTAGTTCTAATAGCATGAATAGTATTATGTCTAATAGTATTATTTCTAGTAGTATGAATAGTACCAATTCTAGTAGTATGAACAGTTCCAGTTCTAGTAGTATGAACATTAAAATACTGGGTATGAAATGCTAAAATCAAATATGCAGTAGTTTAAAGTAGAATACATGTACATAAAAAGAAAATGTACTGGCTATACTAAGTGGGCAGGTGATGCTGGAATAGTCATGAGAGCACTGAAAACTGAAACTTCCCATCTATTTCAGGATTTGGTAATAAGTTAGGTGCTTGAGTCCAGAGGGAGATTAAAAAGGAAGTTATGAGAATGCACTTCCAGATGCCAATGTGGAGTTCACTGTCACAGTGCCATAATACCTACGTTAGTTCATTACAGCCGAGTGTGCCTCCAAGCATTTCTGCAGTTACCTCCTACTGTGCCTCTAGGCGTCAAATATTGCCTGTTCATATTTTCATTAATATTTCCAAAACCATGTTACACACAAGGAATCAAGAAATTTTATCTTGAAGCATACATGATGGCAAACAACTGTATTGATATTTGACCCCTGTGAATGAGTATTTGTTAGAACTATAATGTGATAACTTCATTTTTTTAAAGGCTCAATCCACCCCCACTGGGAGTTAAAGGTACAATTAAAAGAGCTGTACTGGAGGGAATGAGCTAACTCAGACACAGAATGCCCACGATGGAACTTTCATAGGACTTGATCCACATTGTACATAATGCAACACCCTCCCCACCCCTTTACAAAGCAGGGCACAACAAACCCATTAGCATGATGTAGAGCCTGCATAGTGTCTCTCACTTTTGTGTTTGTGTAAGTCATACTTTGTGCACATAGGCAAGTAAGATGCTACAGGAGAGCCCCTGTACTTCATACTCTCTTTGTCAAATCCCACTGTTGTCTTTTACCTAATTATTTGTAAAGGGGGAAAAATACACTCATTTCTTAAGTTGTGAAAAAATAGAAACTAATTCTGGAAGCTCAGGATTTCACCTGCTCATATGAACTTATAAATGTTACCTTAACAGATTCTTCTGAACTGTGAAGTGAATATTGTTCACTAGCTAAAATGATTTGCTTTTATATTTCCCATCATGCAAAGGCATGTGGCTACATTACTCTCACAGAATTTGTTTGTGCAAAGAAGTTTTGCAGATCTTTTTCACAATGGCTCTAACTTTGCAATGCAAATCTCCAAGTCCCATTGCTACAAAGTCCACGGATAAGAACAATTATTTTCACATTTAACCTGTAATAATAATTACAGTCTTAATTTACCACCTTTAACCAAAGGCTCTTTCATAAAGGTGAAACATCAGTATATATGTATTGCAAAAAGAATGTATGATGACCTTCTGTTTAAAGTACAAATAATGCATGATATGCAAATTAGTCATGAGAACTTTCAATAGGGGCAAAGGCATTGCTTAAGATTATGTGAGGATTAAAGCATACAATGGTGGTGACAACTGCTCCTGAAGGGAACATGCACAGCTGTGGGAAAATGCTGGAATTTATTTACTTTTATTTTCTATTCATTTTAGCAGCAACCTCCATAGTTAGTGTCCCTACTAAATGTTTCACTTGTTTCTCTGTTTATACTACCCCTAGATACTCTTTTCATCGTGTCATCCACAAATACAGCTTAAGAAGTTAGTATGTGAATTTGTGAAATGGCAAGAAATCAGCCAATAAACTAAAGTCAGACTTTAGATATACTTATTTTTTTGGACTGCTAGCTCTCACCCCTTTAGAAAAGAGCTAACAATGCTGCGGCCCTACAGGTGTCAATGCAACAATAAATATTAATTCAAGAAGGTAAAACATTGAATTTTTCCATAACATGCCATAACACTGAACTTCTCTTTGTTTAGATATTTGTTTGTGTCTTTTGGCTTTTCCCGGTTATGGATCGCCATAGCGGAACTCCGGTCCGCTAATGATTGGCAGTAGATTTTTATGTGCTGGCTTGCCGGGCCTAATGCACAACCTTCAACAAAGGAACGCCCATTCTCTACCTGAGAATCAAACGGGCAACGTCTAATTGTGAGGCGACAACACTACCGCAGCACCACCACCGCAGTAGTCTTATGTTTTAAAATTGTCCTAATTTTAATAATGCATTTGGTGATAAACTAACATCTGATAAAGACTCTAGATTACAGGCTGAAAACTATTTTATTGCATTCTTGTAAAAAATAGTGCATAGCTTTTAGTTTTGTAAATGATCCTTAATATTCCCGCCCTTTCTGTTTATGCATTTATTTGTTGTAATTTGTATTTTAAAAATTTTCTTCAATAAAAAGTTATGGGAAAAAATGAAAAATTAAACAGTGAAATAAATATTGTATGCAGCATTGGCATACAGGAACTACATGATACAGATATGTGTTCCACATTACTGTAGCCACTAATGGATACAGATATGTGTTCCACATTATTGGAGCCACTAATGGATACAGATTATGTGTTTCATATTATTGGAGCCTCTGATGGATACAGATATGCTTTTCATATTATTGGAGCCATTAATGGATACAGATATGTTTCATATTATTGGAGCCACTAATGGATACAGATGTGTTCTAAATTATTGGAGCCACTAATGAATACAGATATGTGTGTGTTTCATATTATTGGAGCTACTAATGGATATAGATATGTGCTCCACAGTATTGGAGCCACTAATGGATATAGATACGTGTTCTACGTTACTGGAGCCACTAATGGATACAGATACAGTAGATATAAAAAGTGTACACACCCCTGTTAAAATGCCAGGTTTTTGTGATATAAAAAAAATCAGACCACAATAAATAATTTCAAAATGTTTCCCACCTTTAATGTGACCTATAACTTGTACAACTCAATTGAAAAATAAACAAATCTGTTACGGGGAAAAATAAAAAATGTACAATAAGCTGGTTGCATACGTGTGCACACCCTTAAACTAATACTTTATTGAAGCACCTTTTGATTTAATTACAGCATTCAGTCTTCTTGGGTACACACCTGCCATCAGTTGGAGACTCTGATTAACCCCAAATAAAGTTCAGCTGTCCTAGTAGGATTTTCCTGACATTTACTCAGTTGCCTGTTACAGCAAAAGCCATGGTTCTCAGAGAGCTTAGAAAGCATCAAGGGGATCTCATTGTTGAAAGGTATCAGTCAGGAGAAGGGTATGTTGCAAAGAACTGGATCTCTCTCCAAAATTGATGAAAAGACAAGACGAAAACTGGTCAGGGTGGCTGCCAAGAGAGACTTACAGCAACACTGAAGGAGCTGCAGGAATTTCTGGCAAGTACTGGTTGTGTACTACATGTGACAACAATCTCCCATATTCTCCATATGTCTGTTATAGTTAACCACCACAGAAACAATGGTCTGTTTGTATCCTCCATATTATTAGACTTATCAAAAGCCTTTGATATGGTTAACCACAGCATTCTTCTCAATTTTCTATCTAGCATAAACATAAGCCCCTCCTCTATTGCTTGGTTTAACAGCTACCTATCTGGCCATCAACAAACAGTTCTTTGGAAAAACCAACTATCCCCTCTATTGCCAGTTACCATAAGAGTCCCTCAAGGGTCTATTCTCTGTCCCTTACTGTTCTCCTTATATACTAACCACATCACTTTATCCTCACCCTCTGTGTCAGTAGGACAATATGCAGATGACACCACCCTTATTTGCACTGCCTCCACACTACGTGACCTTCAATTCTTAACCCAGAACTACTTCACCCTTGCAGAAACATGTTTCACCAATATCAAATAACTTCTTGATCCCCCCCCAAAAAAAAACAAACATATTTGACACAGGAAAACCACCACCCCTAAGTGATAGCTTCTCCATCAAATCCAAAGACAACAGTGAAATCAGCCCTACCACACACAAAACTGCTAGATGTTGAAACTGACAACAATCAGATAACAAAAAACTTGGACTCCTTTATAGGAATAAACACTTTATGACTAATAACACCAAAGCAACTATTGCAAGGACCCATCTCCTATCCATCCTCTTATATGCCTCTCCCATCTTAACTAATCTCTAGCAAACCAACCTAAATAAAATGGAATCTTGTTACAACAATCGCTAAATTTGCTACCGAATCCCCTTATAGGCCCCATCACTGTCTGTCACTTAAGCAAGTCAACTGGTTGGAGCTACCTCATATGCTACTACTCAACCAACTCTACTGCTCACAAACTCTACTACTTTCCCAACCTAACCCCTGCACTACAGGAACTCATACAACCACACATCCCCACTAGAACTCTTAGATCCAGCAACCAAAACCTCATAAAAGTCATCAAGCACAGAAATTATGCTGGCAAATCCCTTTTTGCCAGCACCATTGCCAAAAAATGGAACACCTTACCAAGCCATACAACCTCTACCACCTCCACTACTCAGTTTAAAAATCTCCTGAAAAAACAATTCCAGAATATTTGGCTATACTCTTGCCATTCACCAGGCTAACCCTTATAAAGGTAACTCCTCTGTGCCCCAACTACTCTCAGACATTCTGTTTCATGTATACGAAATTCTGCCTCTTTTTAGGTCTTTTGAGTAGATGTCTTTTGATACTCTATACCTCAAAGTTTGACTTTTGTATGAACTGTTGATTTAATGTATTCCATACTGTATGTATCATCTCCTTGTGTGTATGCAATGAAAGCTCTCATAACATGAAGGAATGTTATTCTATGTATGTGTTGCTTGGAGCTTATCTCCCCGGGCCTCCGCTGAAAATGGACCTGTGTCCAGTCAGACTTTCCCAGTTAACAAATGTAAAATAAAATAAAATAAAAAATGTGTTCTACATTACTGGAGCCAGTAATGGATACATATATGCATTTCATATTATTGCAGTCACTAATGGATACAGATATGTGCTCCACATTATTGGAGCCACTAATGGAGCAGGAAGTCACAGCTTTAAACTGCTGTTAAAAAAGAAGAAATAAAACAGTAGGCAATTCCATGTCACCCAGGAGTTCCTTAAACATGACAGATTTTCAGCTCTATCTTAGCGCATAAATGCCCGCCGAGCAGATTTGAAGTTTAGCTTTCTGTGTTTTAACAGCTGCTGCCTCTTTTCTTACCGTGATATACAACGTGGTTTGGCATGCAGTACAAAACACTGTGGGATAAACTACTGCAGAAAGAGAACTACCTGGGTGAGCAGGAGGACCAAGTAGCTATCATTAAATGCCAGGATGCTAACCTTCATTTCTTCTCAACACTCTGACTTCAGCTTTAATGTCAGGATGTTGGCCTAATTACTGGCCACTACCTGCTGCCACATGTAGAGCTACTGGTAACAATGTGAAAAGTAAGACCACCTTACTTATTCTGACGTGACATATGCTAATAAAATGCTATTTAATGAACTGGTACCACCGGTGCACATGTTCTTTGACAGTGGTCATAGTTATTACCTAAAAAAGGTAATCTCTGACCAGCATTTTGCTTGGTTAATGGTTATTAAATATATTTTTCTTATATGTTTTTTATATATATTTTTATAAATGCACATGTATGTGTGCATACACACGTGTGTATATGTGTGTGTATATATATATATATATATATATATATATATACCGCTATGTATATAGGATATACTAGTGTCTTAATTGCTATGTAAATAAGTAGTATTTTAGTATATAATTGGAAGATGGTTTTGTTTGGCTGGCTGAATCATGTGTTTTAATGATGTTCCCTATTTAAATGACTCTAGATTGATTTCAATGTTATGTACTGATGACGGGTGGTTAACCCGAAAGCTTTGCTCAATAAATCTTTTTCTTTGGCGCACAGAAGTGTTTTTGGAATATTTGGAGTGACAGATTTGTTTCATGTACTGCATATTGGTGTTACTGTGAGCTTTGGATATAAGGGACCAGCAGCCAACAGCCAGCAACTATTCATACTTCTAAACTACTAAACCAAGACAATGAGTATGTCTGTGAAAGGTTTGCTTAAAAAAGTAGTTAATCCGTTACTGCAATCTTCGTATACAGCATGTCCACAAGTGGAAAGTGCTGACAATGATGGAGGTGACTTTAGGAAAGTGTTATTGACTTTAGAAAAGAAAGTCCAAACATACAAGCAACTTCAGTGGCAACGACTGAGTTTTTGTGCTTATTTAGAGCTAGGCATAGTTCCACGTGGCTTGCGTATATTAAAAATGCCATCATATGGCAATACCTATATGGATTTACTTGGACAGTGGCAGCAGCTCAATTTAGAGCTGAGTGCCAATTATATGAAGTTAATGAACAAATTCTTCGAGCCTATTGAAAAGAACTTAATTGACGAAATCAATGAACTTGAGAATAATATTCTCACTATGCCCTGCTTTTCGCAAGGCAATGAACAATATAAAGCATTTTTAGATCGTGTCCAGTCTTTAAATGTAAAGTTAGAACTAAAAAAGAAGTCTAAGCTACATCGCGATCTAAACGATTATAAAAACGGACATATTTTCTCTTGGCCAAGAAATGAGGTTAAACGTGCACAATCAATAAATAAAATTGGTAATAAAGCAAAAAATTTATGTTTCGTCGGATTAGATCAGCTGGATACTTTTGAACAGCTGAACGAAACTATGCCAACAAATCAAGAGGATCATACTTCAGTTTCTATAAATGTAGCAACCAACCAACAGAACGCCTCTAAGGAAGGGGCGGGAACTAGCGAGGTTCCTTCACGCGATGTAGGAAGCTCTTCATCTTCTGCAATGAGCGTATACAAATCCAACGATAAAACAGTATCGTATGTATTAGAGAAGAGTAAACAGGTTGAAATTTCTTCTTTTTTGCCGTTTCAACTAAAGCAACCGGAAAAGGAGACCCAATAACTTTTAAAGAAATTTCCATCAATGAAGTAAAGAAATGTATAACAGATGTGAACATGGTAGTATATGATTTACAATTAAGTCAAGATATTTCCATTGATCTTTTCAATTGTTTTTCTGTACCCTGTCCAAGAATACCACAGATATACGGCATTCCTAAAATACATAAGAATATGGAGAACCCTCCCACCTTAGACCAATAGTTTCTGGTAATGGGTGGGTGACTGAGCCCATCTCTAAATATTTACAGTTACAACTTAGTAAATATTTGGTGAAATGTCCAAGCATTATTAAGGATACTGAAAACTTCCTACTAGATTTGTTTGAATGGTATAAATTTAATAATGATAGAGCATTCTTGTTTGTAACATTGGACATAGTTTCTCTGTTCACTGTGATCCCGAATGAATATGGGCAAGATGCAATAAGAAATTTTCTTGGTTTGGAAACATGCATGCAAGTAAGGGAGATAGAAAATATCTGTGCTTTGTTAGATGTTGTACTGACAAAAAATATTTTTATGTTTGATAAGAAGTTCTGCTTGCAACTCACTGGAGTTGCAATGGGTACACCAACAGCGAATACATATGCAAACTTAGTACTACACCAATGGGAGAAGCAATTTATTTTAAGCAATTATAATGAATTAAATGCTAAGGTAAAGTTTTATAAAAGATTTGTAGATGATTGCTTTCTCATATGGGAGGGTACTAGTGATGAATTAAGGAACTATATTGATTATTTAAATAAAACAACAGATTTTTTAAAATTTAAAATTACTTTCTCTATAGAATCTATTAATTTTTTGGACGTCCATCTTTATATTAAGCACAATAGAATACAAACAATGATTTATAAAAAAGAGGTTAACACTAATAGATATAAAAGGAAAGACAGTATGCATGCAAAGCACACTTTTAAAGGTGTATTGAAAGCTCAGTTGATACGAGTTAGTAGATTAAATACAGAAGATGAAAACTTTATACTACAGGCGGAAGAAATGATACAAGATTTTTTAAAGCTTGGCTATTATTTTCAAGATGTAAATGCAGTATATGAAGATGTGAAAATGAAAAGAAATGATACATATAAACCTTTTTTTAGTGATAAGAGACAGCCTACACAGATATTTGGTGAGAGAAAAAATGTACTTAGGTATGTTACAACCTATAATGCCTTTACAAGGGATGTGTGCAATATAATAGAGAAAAATTGGCTGGTAATATTAGCTATGCCAGAATTAAAAGACATAATAGGAATAAAACCTAAGTTTTATTTTAGGAATTTAGATAATTTAAAACAAAAGCTATGTTTTAAAGATTTTAAAGAGAAAAAGATAGAATTTTTGAGTAGGAGTTTAACACAGAAGTGTTATAACTGTACCTGTTGTACAGATATCTATGATACATCAAATATTTTTGAACATCCTTTAACTAATCAAAGATTTGCATTTAAATGTTTGGCTAATTGTAGCACTTCTCGAATAGTGTATTTAGCAACTTGTGTAAACTGCCCAGCATATTATGTAGGAAAGACGACAAGAAAACTAAAAGAACGCATAATAGAGCACAAATCGGAAATCAGAAGGGGAATATTAACAAATGCACTCAGCAAACATACTGTTGAAAATGAAAGACACATATTTAAATTTAGAGTAATCTGTAGAGTAGATCTTGGTATGAGGGGAGGGGATATTAATAATATGTTCAAAATGATGTGAAAATTACTGAACCTACAGACATTGCCAATATACTGGCTGACAGGTTCAGTGCAAACTTCTCCCCCCCCCCCAAAAGGAGAGATATCTATACCAGAGGATTGTAGCCCCCCAAACATCTCTAATGCCCAGGTGAGAACTGCTCTCTCTAAGGCGAAAAACACAGCATCCATGGGACCGGATGGTGTCCCCGGCTGTGTGCTCCACGAACTCAACGAGGAATTAAACCCGCAGTTAGGACAGTTGTTTAATCTTAGCCTCACCTCAGGATACGCACTCAAGGAGTGGCGACGGCAACTGTGGTCCCACTTCACAAAGGCGGTGCCTCCACCGACCCTGGAAATTACCGTCCCATCAGCTTGACAAGCCTGATCTGCAAAGCCATGGAGAGGATCATAATGGAACTCATAAATAAAGACATAGGAAACTTGCAGACTTTGGATCCAACCCAGTTTGGCTTTGTCAAAGGCAGATCATGCCTTTTAAACTTGGTTGACTTTTTCGAAACAGTCACCAAGGCCATTGATGAGGGAAAGGCAGTCCATACAGCCTACCTCGACCTGGCAAAGGCTTTCGACACAATACCCCACTCAGGTATCATCGAAAAACTCATCAGCTTAAATGTAAACCCATACATCACAAGATGGGTTGCAAACTGGCTAAGTGACAGAACCCACAGGGTCAGAGTTGCTGGCGCCATGTCAGACTCAAAGCCTGTCACAAGTGAGGTCCCACAGGGCTCAGTCCTGGGCCCACTCTTGTTCGGCATCTACTTTTCTGAAGTACAAGCAAACACAGGAGGGTTATGGCTGACAAAGTTTGCAGATGACTGCAAACTGGGCGCCATAGTCGAAAACAAATCTGACACAGATATCCTTCAGAAGGGTCTCACAGAAACGGATAACTGGTGCCAGAGCCATGGCCTAAAGTTAAACGCCAAGAAATGCATAGTCATACCCTTCGGGAAAAACAAGGTTACCCCTAGCTACCATATAGGTGGCAATCCACTGAGCACAGAAGAAGTTATCAGAGATCTGGGGACTCAGGTTGACAGTAACCTATCGTTTGACACTCACGTTGCTAAAGTAGTTAGGAAGACCTTCTACACTGCCCACCTGATCATGAAGGGATTCACATCTAGATCAAGGGAGGTCATCGTCCCCCTGTACTCATCACTCATCAGACCAATGATTGAGTACAATGCTCCATTCGGAATGTATCTGACCCGACACCTGCAGCAGCTGGAAAGGCCCCAAAAGTTCCTCACCAAAAGGATAAAGGGTCTCAAAAATATGTCTTATGCTGCCCGACTGAAAGAACTTCAGCTCTATTCAGTCGCTTACCGCCTGCTCAGAGGTGACCTGTGCCTGACATACAAGGCCATGTCAAACCCAGATTTGATGAACATGCTTCACCTCAAAAAATCTAGATCCCTCAGAACTACAAGGGCGGGAGACTTAAACCTTGACACGGTCTTTAACAGGACATGCTGGAGGGACAGATTCATCATCCAAAGACTCCCTATGCTGTGGAACAAAATCCCGGTACATGTGAGGCAGAGCACCTCACTGGCCATGTTCAAGAGAAATCTTGACCAATGGATGGGAGATCGCAGATATACCCCAGGGATTACCTCAGTGTCTCTGCTTGACAGAGGCACAGCAAAACAATGGGCATAGTTTTCTTCAAACTAAAGGGGTGGCGAAAGCCACAAAAACTCTGGGCTAGGCTTATAAATGCCCTTGGGCAGATAGCCTAGTACGAACCTATGAATCTATGTTAGAGCTGAGAGAGCTAGAATGGATTATTAGGTTAGATGCTGAGGCAGAACCAGGTTTAAATGTAATGGTCAGCTTGAAACCATTATTAGTCAAAAAGCAAAGAGAAAATATCTAGTTTTTTCTATATGTTTTGTATTTTACAGTTTATAGATTGGGTATTTTAAATATTTTTCTTATATGTTTTTATATATATTTTTATAAATGCACATGTATGTGTGCATACACACATGTGAGTATATATATATATACCTATGTATATAGGATATACTAGTGTCTTAATTGCTATGTAAATAAGTAGTATTTTAGTATATAATTGGAAGATGGTTTTGTTTGGCTGGCTGAATCATGTGTTTTAATGATGTTCCCTATTTAAATGACTCTAGACTGATTTCAATGTTATGTACTGATGAAGGGTGGTTAACCCGAAAGCTTTGCTCAATAAATCTTTTTCTTTGGCGCACTGAAGTGTTTTTGGAATATTTAGTGTTTTTGGAATATTTGGAGTGACAGACCAGACTTTGTTTGTTTCAGCTATCATTAAATGCCAGGATGCTAACCTTCATTTCTTCTTAACACTCTGACTTCAGCTTTAATGTCAGGATGTTGGCCTAATTACTGGCCACTACCTGCTGCCACATGTAGAGCTACTGGTAACAATGTGAAAAGTAAGACCACCTTACTTATTCTGACGTGACATATGCTAATAAATGCTATTTAATGAACTGGTACCACCGGTGCACATGTTCTTTGACAGTGGTCATAGTTATTACCTAAAAAAGGTCATCTCTGACCAGCATTTTGCTTGGTTAATGGTTATTAAATTAAGTTTG
Organism: Protopterus annectens; assembly: GCF_019279795.1. Classification (NCBI taxonomy): domain Eukaryota; kingdom Metazoa; phylum Chordata; order Ceratodontiformes; family Protopteridae; genus Protopterus; species Protopterus annectens. The sequence goes on from NC_056741.1 coordinate 161,293,123, forward strand.
TGTAGAACTATTCTTTAGCTCAAGTACTACTTTCCAATAAAAATAATGGTAATAAGAGAAACTGAACCTCTCTGGAGAGTGGTAATGCATCTAATACTCAGATGTGCGGCTTTTTGCACCTACATATTAAGTGAACAAGTATATAAATGTATGTATACATACAGCCAGATATTGCTGCACCTTGCAAAAGATGAAATTCTCCTGCAGTGTCCGCTATCAGCTAATGTGTGATTTTGACCAAAAGTTTATTATGCCTCATCTGCTCACCACACAAGAAGTTGACCTCTGTTACTGCCCATTATATTTATTATCTTAAGTATACTGTGAGGAAGTGGGAGGTGGGGTGGTCTTAATCTTCTACTCTAAAATCATTTCTAAACTGCTGAACAAGCATGCCATAAACTAGTGATAAAACATTTGCAACCACCATCAGTATATGAATATACACCTGTGTAAATCACATCCTGCAACATTACATAATACCTTCTTACTGTAAGTAGTGTAATAATATTTTTAGGGTCACTGTCTTATAATATTACATACTACAACTGATCAGAAACTTCATACTGACAACATTGTAATTGATAAGTAAATGAACTCAGAGCCAAGAGAGAAATGGAATGTAAACAATTCATTGACAGTCGTTTCTTCAACTGCCGACAGACTGAGACACTGTGTCGAAACACCTTTTTGCGACTGAATTTTTTCCTTTTCTCCACCATTGTAAAAGATATTATATAAATAAAATTTAGGGGTTTTTAGGGGGGGCTTTCTCTCACATAGAGGGGGGTGCAGTGGAGCTTGTCCCCAAGCAAAACAAAAATGTTTTTAAGAAATGCCAAAAAGTGTTTTGGTATAATTTTTTGATCTATTAGCAGCTGAAGAAACAGCTGTGGATACATAACATGAATCTGAGAAAAATATGGATATGGATCATCTAAATTATTTGTCTTTCAATGAGTCACATACTAAGGAACACATTAATCTGAACAGGTACTAACTGACTGACTGACAAACTTTTTACATGGGGATACCCTTCCTCAGCCTAAACTATGTGCTCCAAATACTTAAACTAAGTGATTAAAAATTGTCGGTGGGGGTGCGTTCGATTAAATGGGTTTCTCAAATCATGGCCTACTGAAAGCCAAGTCATCCAAGTAAATGAATACAAAAATACTACTACGGGAACCTCAGCAGTATGAAATAAATAATTAGTAAGTATATAGTACGTAGCAGTCAGGTGAGCAAGAAAAAAGCAACTGCAATGTAACTAACCATCGCAGCTGTTTCATGTCAGGCTACTTTAACACGCTGCAAAGCCTTAATGACTACACACTCTATAGCATTTTATGAAACCACGTGGGAGTTAACAGTAATGCTAAGAAGCATATCTCAGTGTCCGAATCATGTACTGTCTGCCAAAACAGCAAGTCAATGTTAAAGATACACTTTGTTACAAATTAAAAATGGCCTCCTCTGTATGAGATGCCAGTGACTTCTAGTTATACAATGCAACATAATAAAACTGGACAGTAATATTGCATGTTCAGCCATTACCAGGGACACTAATTTTCGCTTTGCAAACAGATGAAAAATGAGATTGTGTTTTCATGAGATGAAATCCAGGACGTATACCCATGATTTTAAAATGTAATTTCCAGTTATTATGGTGATTATCTGTATCAATTTATACTTAAAATTAAAACATTTTCTAGGCACAGATACTCAGTAATGCAAGATGGCAATATTATAAATATGAGAAGAAATATATCTCAAAGTGAGCTGATTCTCTGGTCTACATTGCCAACTTCAGTGAAAATGCTGTAATTTTTCAATTTTCAGACAGTCAAATAATGAGATTTACAGCTATTTTTTCCCAGGAAAAAAAAAACAATTGTCCCTATTACATAATCAGCCAGTGGCTGCATGCTCTGCAGCCTCAAAACTAGATTACATTTGCTTGCTCAGAGACTGAGCAGACTAGTGCCACAAAGAATCACCACATACATTCCACTCTAAGCAACTTCTTTGGCACCTGGCAAAGTTACAGCTTCATTTTCAAAGGCCTTATGACAAAACTCAAGCAGGAAAACAAATACACTTTTACTAACCAGGTTAAGTCTTCTTATTGTTATGGTGCAGAATTTGCCATGGTCTTTGAAGCTGTAAAGGCACCTTTGAACTAAACCTGTTCAGCTGAGAAAGGCTGGACTTGCAGATAATACAAATTCTTGCTCATTTGTGCACATAAATCTCTTATTTCAAAACAGATTTTGAGAACATGCAGGATCACGGCTCCCTTTTATCCATCCAGTAACTTTAGAATCTATTATCAACCCAATGGACATCATGAAGGCTGGGTTTTTGTTTGGAAACAAAAGCAAGACAAAAAAACAGTACTTAGTCCAGGATTCCTCAAAATTTTCAGTGCCGAATTAAAAATGCATCATAAATAAAAATAATGCTCAAATATGCATTAGAATCATATAGTCAAACCTTTAACAGCTCATATCACACAATGTCCTTTTATTAAACATGCATGCACATTTTGCTTCCTAACATCTGAAATGTGTGTCTTGTAAATTGGTGCAATATTATCAGCAAGTCTGAATAGGCTTTGCAAGTAATAATTATGTTTCTGTGACTTAAGTGCTTACACATTGAACCATTGTGCAAAAATCACCTATAACAGTGTACAGCAGTTGACAGGAGTATGCATTCTACTTGCATTTTTCTTCCTGTGCAAACTAGTAGCAGTATAAACTATACTCGTTTTGTTTTACATAATCATGTCACAACACATGCAACTACCATTAACTGCAGTATTTTGCATTGGGTCTGCTGAAAAAAAGGAAGACAGGCCTTGTGGAATTAGACCAGCTAGTGTAATGCAAATAAAGTAGCAATGACTGCAAATATAACCACAGACGACATACTCCAATACTGCACAGAGATTAAACATTGCTGATTTGATTCATGATGCGTTACTTGAAAACATACTAAAACAGAAACTGCCACCTGCTACAGCATGGGTGACTACATCCTGTCTAATTCCACAAGGCCCGTCTTCTAAAGACATGCTTCTGGAGCATTTCTTCCCGGGCCTCCGCTGAAAACAGGATCTGTGGAACCTAGTCGAACTTTCCCAGTCAACAAATGTTAAATAAATTAAAAAAAAAAAAATGTGGCTCCATAATCTTAGTGACTGCCAGACTGCACCAGAATTTGAACAATCACTAAATGCTTACTAGGCTGTAGGTCAGATGACTATGGAGTTTACATTGTAGTACAATGCAAGTGAAAATCAAATCTCTCACAAAGGTCAGAGTGTTGCAATGCAAATTATCAGCAAATGTACATACTGTGCTACAGGACAAGTGACTGCCCATGGTACACTGCTCTGCTGTGTAAAACAGACAGAAAATAATCTGCAGCTATAGGCCAGTATGCTGCAATGTAAACTATCAACAAACATATGCAATCTACTGCAGAATAACTGACTAGACGCTACGTACTGGACTGTAATGTAAACAAACAGCAAATAAATACAATGTAGACCAGCATGGTGTAATGCAAAGCATCAACAAATGTATATAATGTGCTACAGGACAGGGCAGATTCATAACCAACACAAGCAACATCGACTAGCTTTAGCATCAGCTGTGCAGAAACAAATAATACGTTATTCAGTTCAATATCACTGTACAGCATCTATGGTGCGATCTCAGAGGCATACCTCTCAACCTCTTAGTGCTAGAAATCTGGATAATGCCTGACAAAATGGGGGGACAAAGGTCCAAACATAGGGACAGATTATAAATATTGCTCTTATAAACTTAGAAACTTGAAAGAATAACAGGGTTTGTGTAAGCATGCTTTTTCTGAAGGATTTGAAGTCTGAAACTGACATGTATATCATTATTGAGTGACTTCAGTCCTCAGATCATCCCAGTGATTTTGCAGAAAATCACAAACTTTATAAGGAACAGACCAAAAATATGAGACAAAAATCTGGACATTCTACAGTTTGGGAGAGGTATGCTCAGAGGTGGTATATTATATACTTTACACACACACACACACACACACACACACACACACACACACACACACACACACACACACACACAAAGCAGGAGTGTCGGGGGTGCAGTGTTTGCAGCTGAGGTTAAGTGATTTGAATTCCTGGGCTTGAAATTCTGTATGTCGATTTTACAAGTGTTCAACATTATGAAAGTATTCCTACAGAACAGACGAGCAATCACTGCACAGGGGTTTGCAGTTTAAATAAACAGCCAATATATATTCTTGGGTTCATGTTAGAACGTCGACAACTGACTATATCGACAAGTAGCCCTGCAGCACGAAATAAACGAAACCTCACAGCATCGAAACTTCAAATAACCGACATCCACGTCACCGACAACGCGCTACACCAACATCGCGTATTACAGGTAACGGGTATTAACATATGTGAGGTAGGGGATGTATTTATAAACATATGTCACTTAGTCTGACATTATAAATACATCCCCCACTCAACACATGTTAATATCCTTTACCTATAATATGGGATGTGGGTGTAGCGCGTTTTCGGTAAAGTGGATTGTCGGTGAAGTCGTCTCGATGGAGTGGGTGTCGGTTATTTCAGATTTCGATGCTGTGAGGTTTCGTTTATTTCGTGCTGCAGGGCTACTTGTCGATATAGTCAGTTGTCGATGTTCTAACATGAACCCATATTCTTATGTAGGGCATCATGCTACAATGCAATACAAACTTATGTAATGTGCTGCAGAACACGTGACTAGCCACTGTACTCAGAAGTGTCATATATGCAAAACTGTAGGCCAACATGCTACAGTGAAAAGTGTCAACAAATGCATATAACATGCTACAGAACATGTGACTGTAGAAGGGACTTTTATGCAAAAAAATCAAGCCAATATTATACACACACACACGCTAGCATGCTGCAACGTAAACAAACAACTAATGTACAGTGGATATAAAAAGTGTACACACCCCTGTTAAAATGCCAGGTGTTTGTGATATAAAAAATGAGATCATACTAAATCATTTCAAAACTTTTCCCATCTTTAATGTGGCCTATAACCTGTACAATTCAATTGAAAAACAAACAAATCTGTTAGGGGCAAAATGTAAAAAATAAAAAACGTACAATAAGCTGGTTGCATAAGTGTGCACTCTCAAACTAATACTTTGTTAAAGCACCGTTTGATTTAATTACAGCAGTCAGTCTTCTTGGGTACACTCTGACTAACCCCAAATAAAGTTCAGCTGTCCTAGTAGGATTTTCCTGATATTTATTCAGTTGCCTGCTACAGCAAAAGCCATGGTTCGCAGAGAGCTTACAAAGCATCAAAGGGATCTCCCTGTCGAAAGGTATCAGTCAGGAGAAGGGTACAAAAACATTTCCACAGCATTGCATATACCATGAAACACAGTGAAGACAGTCATCAAAAAGTGGAGAAAATAAGGGACAACAGTGATGTTGCAAAGAACTGGACGTCCCTCCAAAATTGTTGAAAAGACGAGATGAAAACTGGTCAGGAAGGCTGCCAAGAGACCTACAGCAACATTGAAGGAGCTGCAGGAATTTCTGGCAAGTACTGGTTGTGTACTAGTCAACAATCATGGGTATTCTCCATATGTCTGGACTATGCGGTAGGGTTGCAAGACGGAAGCCTTTTCTTACACAGAAAAACATCCAGGCCCAGCTAAAAATTTGCAAAATAATGCATCAGTTCTCCCAAAAGCATGTGGGAAAATGTGTTATGGTCTGTTGAGACCAATGTTGAACTTTTTGGCCACAATTCCAAAAGGTATGTTTGGCGCAAAAACAACAGTTTGCATCACCAAAAGAACACCATCCCTATGGTGAGGCACGGTGGTGGCAGTATCATGGTTTGGGGTTGCTTTTCTTCAGCTGGAACTGGGGCTTTAGTCCAGGTGGAGGGAATTATGAACAGTTCCAAATACCAGTCACTTTTGGCCCAAAGCCTTCAGGCGTCTGCTAGAAAGCTGAAGATGACGAGGAATTTCACCTTTCAACACGACGATGACCCAAGCATGCATCCAAATCAACAAAAGAATGGCTTCACCAGAAGAAAATTAAAGTTTTGGAATTGCCCAGCCAGACCTAAATCCAATAGAAAATCTGAGGGGGTGACCTGAAGTGGGCTGTGCACAAGAGATGCCCTCGCAATCTGACAGATTTGGAGCCCTTTTGCAAGGAAGAGTGGGTAAATATTGCCAAGTCAAGATGTGCCATGTTGATAGAATCCTACCCATGAAGACTGAATGCTGTAATTAAATCAAAAGATATTTCAACAAAGTATTAGTTTATGGGTGTGCATTAGTGGACCGGAGTTCCGCTGTGGCGACCCCTAACCGGGAAAAGCCGAAAGACAACAACAACATTAGTTTAAGGGTGTGCACACTTATGCAAACAGCTTATTGTATGTTTTTTATTTTTTTATATTTTTTCCCCTAACAGATTTGTTTTTCAACTGAATTGTACAGGTTATAGGTTACATTAAAGGTGGGAAAAGTTTTGAAATTATTTATTGTGGTCTCATTTTTTTATATCACAAAAACCTGGCATTTTAACAGGGGTGTGTACACTTTTTATATCCACTGTATAGCCACATATAAGCCAGTGTACCACAAAGTAAAGTATCAACAAATGCAATACGATGCACTAAAGATCAAGTGACTAACCACTGAACGTGGGGCCAGAGAGTAAACTAACAGCAAATACGTGGCTTTATGTCTGCATGCTGCATTGTAAAGTATCAACAAATTCAAGAAATATGCAAACCGTGGAGCAAAAAAAGTTACTACTCATGGTACACTGTCCTGCAATGTAAAACAACCAGCAAACATATGCATAAACAACCAGCAAACATATGCAGTGCCGCAAGCCAGTGAGCTGCAATGCAAGATAGTAACAACTGTATTTTCTGCTGCAAGAACAAGAACTACCAAGTGTACACTGCACTGTGATATTAAAATACTCTGCAAAAAAAAATACTCTGCAACAGGTCTTTTTACTTAGTTTAGTCTAAACTATTTACATGTGTTTACTGTAGTTCATAGGTAAATACTACAGATTGTTACAAGCCTAGCCAATGTGAGGTAAAGACCTTAACCATTAAGCCAATGCCTAAACTATTTACATGTGTTTACTGTAGTTCATAGGTAAATACTACAGACTGTTACAAGCCTAGCCAATGTGAGGTAAAGACCTTAACCATTAAGCCAATGCCTAAACTATTTACATGTGTTTACTGTAGTTCATAGGTAAATACTACAGACTGTTACAAGCCTAGCCAATGTGAGGTAAAGACCTTAACCATTAAGCCAATGCCTGAAGACCTCAATATGCTTTAGATGGCCCATACTTAATTACTGGCTCCAGCAATTTGACAGTTGGCAAGAGAGAGAGGGGAATCGGTAGTCACAGCTGCCTAGCCCTTCTTAGGGGAAGGAGATGGTAGAGCTACCACTGCATAAATGCCATGTGGGGTATTAGATTGCATGTACATTCCATGATCAAGAGTTGTTTGGAGGGACATGAGGTGACTGAAAGACATCCGCTTTCTTTAGCCAAGAACAGTAGGTATGTAAAAGAGTCCAACCAGACTGCACTTGGCAAGAATCAGTACTACAGTATTTGTGCCAGTCAACAAGAGAAGGGAAGTGAGACTACCAAAAAATCTAATCCCAGTCCCAGACTCTGGGTTTCTTTATATGGAATACTTGGATGCCAGGAAAATGAATATGTCAGTAGGGAGTGAGGTTTAATGGTGGAGAGGAGAGTCAGTGCAAAATATACATCCAAAATAAAAAATAAAAAAAATAGTTGTGCTGCAAAACAAGTGCCTAACAACTGCACCTTGCAGCACACTCTGTTGCAAAGTACTGATTGCAGTTTAAACTACCCGTAATTGTATACTGTCCTACAGGCCAAATGGCTAATGACTGTACATGTGCCACAACTTAACAGCCAGAAAAGGCATATTATGCCAAAGGCCAAATAGCTAATAATTACAGTAACACGTCAGACATTTATCAATCACTCTCTATAGAGCTACACTGTATATAGACAGCATATGTGCAGAGTATCATAACATATACATAAATAAAATTCTCTACGGTAAGGCACACTTGAATTAGTACCATGTTATGGCACAGCCAGTGACTGGATGTTTTTGCAGGTAAAGGTGAAATAACTGCACACATCTGGCAGTTAGCACAGAGGATTATGGCTATCAGCCATTACTGAACTGCTTCCCTTGCTACAGGGATTAATTCATTCAGCCTACATTTGCCTGAAAACTGACACTTGTGTCCAGTGGGATTACCAGGTTAACAAATGAATAAATTTAAAAAATGCTCAACAGTATAAGTGAAAAATTAATGAGCCACATGTCAGTCCACCTTCTTCCACGGTATAATAAACCAGTAGTTATGTAGCATGATGTACTAGAAGTGCATGAGTTTTGTAACGCCTTGTGGAATGCAAAGTCTCTTCTTACTACATAGTATGACTAAAGAAGGGATCCGCAAGCAACCAGTGTGACACCATATGCAACCAGAGATTTTGCACTGTGTGAGATTGTAAAGACAGTGCACCACCACACAAAATAATCAGCTGGCAAGTGCACATTGTGCCACATAAAAACTTACTGAAAAAGTGTATGATGTGCAACAGTTATCCAGGTAACTAGTGGTTGTACAGTTTCATGATATAAGTGGACAGCATTTATGCACTGTTTCACAAATCCTATTACTAGTTCAATGTCTGATAATAATAGTGTGATAAAACACGACACAAGCTGCATCTGATTTGGCACATTGTCACTGAGCAGTAAGCAAGAATTCTGTCACAGTCCTTTTGACCATTTGAGAACAATTTAGTGTATTTACTAACACATTATACCAGGTAGGTACTAATCCTAAAATTTATTTATTTATTTATTTATTTAATAGTTATTTGTTTACCAGGAAAGTATGACTTGGAACAAAGCCAATTTTCGTCAGAGGCCCGGGGAGAAATGCTCCAGATGTATGCCTTTGTGATGTGGGAGGAAAAACAGACCACCTGGAGGAAACTCGCATGAACAAAGGGAGGACATGCAGACTCCGCACACAAGACGCTCCAGCCAAGAATCAAACCAGAGAACCTCTTGCTGTGAGGTGACAATGCTACCGCTGCACCACTGTGATGTCCAATATAATAATATTGGTGTCTACTATTTCAACACTTCCCAGTATTATAGATGAACAAAAATGGAATGCTCCACACTACTGAAATACTAAACTGGATTATTTTCTGATCTAGTGTGAACACAGATTAGGCCAAATGTAATCTAATCAAGCCATTTATTAATAAATATTTGGGGTGCTTCATGACTGTGTAGAACGGGATTCCAGCTGTTTTAAAACAGAGTTCACACAAAACCCAAAAAGACTTGAGAAGAATGGTTCTGTCATACCACTCTATTTATTTTTGCTGCAAATAAGACAATGCACTTTCTTGCAAGTCGCCACTGTAATAATGAACATCATGTAGCCAATACAAAATTAACAGTAACCAGAGGATATCAAGATATCACCTCAAGAGTAGTGCCTTTGTATGATGCATGCAAACAATGAGTAAACCACCACCCGTTCATTAGTGGGAAAAGAACCTAACCTTTGTGAGGCATTTAACTTCACATGAAACCAGCTTTGCAGGCAGGTGATCATTGCTCAACTATGAATACCCACATGGATATGTTAGATGTACTACACAGGTTTTACCAGCACAACCCTTTGAATAGATAACACACTCTGAGCTGAATTAAGCAAGTAACATATTCTCTAGTACCTAAAATGACACATTCAGTTTCAAATAAGCCTTAATGGTCTTACTAGAAAGTTACCCTTAACATTAGTTTACTTATCTGAAAAAATGATTACAAAATGAAGAACACAAAGTAAAGTTCAGCACATAGTTAAATAAATGCATTTATACATTCATACATCTATTGCACTGTTCCACTTATTTCTTCAAAAACTAGACTTCCTGTAGACAAGCACAATAGGACATAATATTTTTTGCAACCCATACATAATTCATTTTCAGTAACTGCTTAACTAATTCAGGGTCACAGAGAAGGTGAAGCCTTCTGTGACAAGCTTTTTACACAAGTCGGGAGCCAGTTCTGGATGGACATCAGTCCACTGCAGAGCACACAAGTGCACATGCTCATACACAGATACACACAGACATAGAGAGTTTGGAGTATCACCAGCTCACCAATCCACATGTCTTTTGCATGCATATAAAAGGAAAATAAAGATGTTAGGGAAAGCCTGCATAAACACTGAAAGGACATGGAAATTCCAGATGGCAAGCACCCCAGCCAAGAACTGAACCAGAGAACCAAGCACTGTGAGGTATCACAATAAAGTACTGCACCACAGTGGCACATGCCAATGCCCACGGATAGCTACATGGTGAATATTTTTACCACTTCACACACTGGTACCCAAATGCAGAACATTTGTATCACTTTTCTTCTCTTGTAGTCCTCTGCCACAGCATTATCCTCATGTTCCGCAAATAACAGACAACTGTTTTGCTCAACTTTGTTTATAAGAGGACCCTGGAAAGCCACATGGCTTCTTTCATAAGGGCACTCTAGCATCCACCCCCCCCCCCTCCACACCCAGGTGAGGACAACAACAACAGGCAAACCAGGAAAAATTAGTCATTGCAAATGCATGCAAAATAAATATGCACACTCTTTGACTCCTTCTTGGGGAGGGGGGGGGGGTCACTCCCACTTTCTCCTCCAATTAATCTGTTCTACGCCTAAGTGACACCATTTTGTACAATGGGAGCTGCAAGTTTTTTTTTTTCAATATAGCTTCAGCATTATTAATAAAACATTCACAGACAGAAGGAAAGAAGCATACACTGACTCTGGCATTTGCTTTGTCAATCCTGAGGCCCACAATAAACCTAAACAACTGGCACACCAGTCTGAAGTTACAAAGTAACACTTGGTATACTCTTATCACTACTGTCACTTCCTTATATTTATCTGATAAGCTGTGTGCATCATAAATGCAGCACAGTGAAAGCTGAACAGATGCACCTGACGAAGAATAATGGAAGAAAATCAGGGAGCAGTAACATTTTTATCGTAAAAAGAAAGAAAACAGAGGCTCTTGCCAGTACATCCTCTTGCAAATTTGTCAGCACTCATATCTGCTGTGATATGCAAAGGCCATCTAGACACTGTTCATGGGATATTCCTGACTGTCAGATAAGGACTGTATCCATAGCATCATAAATAGGTACCAAGGGGAGGTGCATATGCAGGACAGATTACAGACTGTCACCTTTATTACTTCTTCTTGGACTCCTCAGGTCACCAAAAGGGGAAACGACCTCCAGCAGGCTTTGCAACCTATACAGAATTACCACTCTAATTACGGTTACAAAAATGCCACTAAAAGGTTTCATATGAACACATTGTTCAGAAATGCTAAAATATTTGGCCTTACCTTTCACTTGATTTCTATATGTATAGCGTCTGTTCTTTCTGGTCGAGTCAGTGGTCTAACTCCAGAGTCTCTCGTGACATTTGTAGTGGTGGGGGAAGTCAGTATTCCTATGGTTCCTGAAGAATGGTATGACTGGGGAAGGGGGGCTATTTTTCTTTCTTACGTTACACAGATCAGTGAGAGTATCCTAAAGTTCGGTTGACGACATATTTGAGGGAGGGAGAGGAAGATGGAGTCCCTCCTCCTCCTCCTCCTTCGACCCTACAGCCCCCAGTGTTGGCTAGTTCTGTATGCTCAAGTCCAGTTCAGTAATATCCCTCCAAATTGGCAACCCTTTTACTTCACTGCACACCTCAGCTGTTGTATTTCTGGTTTGTTCGCTGACGCTGTCAGCCTGTTATTGCCCTGGCACAGTATTCTACTTGCACAAGCATGAAGTATTCCTTCCCACACACATTATGAATCGTAATAAAGAGGAACCTGAACCTTTCCAAAGCAATGTCAGAAATTCTATGGTACAGAATAATCACAGAAAGCTCTTCTCCCAGCTGCTACAGTTCCTGGTAGCCCACAGAAAATTTGTCTTAGCACTTCATTTTCTGTGTTTTTCTCTCTCCAGTCTCCATGGCCTTCCAGTCGGTCACACCCCTTTTTCAAAAAAACTCACCAGTCATGGAAAAAAATGTCTCATTGCTGTAGCTAGTTGTTCCTGTTAAAAACAATTCTTCTGTAGAGCTATTAAACTTTCCAATACAACTTCCTCTGTATGTGTGTATTACACCCTTTCTATCTCTTTTTTCATGTCTCTCTCTCTCTCTCTCTCTTTCTCTCTCATTGCCTGTCAGGCTGCCTACTTATGTCACAGTCTAAAAATAAAGACAACCCTCCTACCAGCATTTAAGGAGGCTCCACAGAGATAGCCTGTCTGCTGTCACTTCTCTCATTCACTTCATGTTTTTCATTTAATGTACCACAGCTCCATCCTCCGTCCTGTCCTTTACTAGGTGATGTTTTGGGGAGAGAGAGACCTCTTTCAACAAACAGTAAGATCTCAAGACAATATGGAAATTATGGGGGAGTTAAGTACAAAATTATAGAGCAGTCTGTGTTTGAATGTTGTAGTGGAGGTGTTCTATTGTTACATGTTTTTAAGTGTTATGAGAGAATTGCTGGTTATGGAACATCTGTACTAACTGACAGTACTCAAGAAAGGTTATACTAACAAAAGGGAACCTTCATGCTCTAAACAGCAGTTAGAACTATAATAGGAAAAAAATGGGTATACTGATACGCAGTGAGTATGTATACAGAATGTTAGGTGCCATTTGAAGTTGGAAAGGAAGAGTGAAGCTATGCCTTGAGCTCCACAAAATGTTTGGCTGTGGGCTACACTACATAAGCCAGAGTTTGATGGCGTCTAGAATATTAGTCACAGTAGAAAATAAAAAGTAATTGAACTGGTACCTCCACCCACCACATCAGAAGTAAGTAACCTGATACCAGATTTATAGATTCTCCAGAAAAAAAATCATACAAAATCAAATGTCTAACATATGTGAAAGCACTGTGGTAACTCATTTGTTTACAAACATTTAAAAACTTGCAGCAAATGCGGAAGCCACATTATTTTAAATTCATTATTAAGTTACTGCATGTATATACTGCTATATCTCTGTGTAACTTATTTACTAGTAAAACACTCTGCAAATGATTACAGCTATTTGATTTTCATTTTTTCTAAAAGAAACAAGTATGTTTATTTTCAAGGAAATCAGGTATATGATAGCAAATTACAGAAACTTCTGGGAATTTGGGGATGTATTATTTTATGATGTCCTGTTGTGATACCCCAAATCAATAGTATTAGATTGTAAAAGCTGCAGTTTCACTGAAATGCATACAATGCTGTAAAATGCAGTATCTCCAACTGCACAGGGAGTGGTGTCTGTGCTGGGGGGGGGGGGGTAGACTTCAGCTCTCCTCCCTCCACACGGAAAATTTGCAACATTGCAAAAATGTCCTTCAGCACATTATTCCGATCAGCTCTTTAAATTCAACAGTTGGTCTTAACAAAGCCAAGTTATCTATGCAAATCAACAAAGTCCAAATGGAAAGCATTAATTAAAGAAGAGTGAAGTAAAACTAAGAAGGAATCTGAATGTGAGGGGCCATGATTGTAAAGAATAAGCCCCCCCCCCCCCATAAACACACACAGGGAGTGCGGCAGATTCATAAGGCTATACTTAAGTCTAAACCGTGGATTTACAAATACTGTTGGAAATCCAAGAATGCATGATACAGGTATACTGCAGTGTATACAGCTGTGGCAGCTCTTGAATAACTACAACGTAGCTTTGTTGACATAAAGGGAAATGGACAGGTGTAGCAGGTCATGCAATCTCCAGCTCTCTTCATGTATCGCTTTGTTCCTGGTCTATTCTGTTCTGTTCTGTTCTGTTTTTCTTTGATCTGTCATATGCTTTAGTCACTGCTATATCACTCCATAAATCACAGCTTTATAAATAAAGCATGGGAATCTGTGCATAAAGACCCTTCTGATTTATATATCTTTCTGGAATTTTTATTTTTTATTTGCTTACAAATGACATGATCTTTCATAGTTTCTTTTCAGTTATGATCTGGGTCACACTAGTAAAGGTACATGTATATACATATATATATATATATATATATATATATATATCTATATATATAAAGAGAGAGAGAGAGACAGAAAGAGGGAACAGTATTAGAGCAACCAATCAACATGAATATTTTGACAGGTTGGAAGTTGAGTACCCTGAGAATATACACATAAAAGGAGAACATGAAAACAAACGCAGTCAACTACCAGTGACGAGAACTGAAGTTTACAGTGCAAATTAACAATACTGCAGGGCTGGCAGAGTACAAACACTAAATGCCTATCTACTAGAAACTACTGCATTCATATGAAAAAGGACTGTTACTACCTTAAAAATTAGAAATAATCATGTATTATAGATTCAAGATACAAGTTGCAGTATGGCAGTTTAATATAGATGGTTAGGTCAATAAAATGCTAATAGACATAGACTTCATTAAAAAACTGATTGCTCTAGTCTCCATTTGAAAACATTGGGTTATGAGCAAGTCACTTAACTACAGAGTGTTCACAGAACATCCATAAAAGAGTTACATACGTTAGGTGGAATTATGAGGTTACCAAATATATATTATACAATGACAGGTCATTAACACTCAAAAGTGCATGCTGATTAGTCAGCCCAACCAGCATATACCAATAGAAAAAAGTCCAGTCTCCCGGACTTTTTTCTATTAATATATGTTAAAGCTTTCCAGTTTTTTGAGCTAAGAGGTCGAGAGTTACATACTGATGGCAGAAAAAATACAAGGAAAATCAGGTACTTTATGCAAAACAGAAGAAACGTACCTGAATTTCCTTGTATTTCTACCCTGTCTCTGTTGTACCTCTAAACTGTCTCGCTTTCAAACTTTATTTTTTTTTTAAAAAAAAAAGGCAGTGGAGTTCTTCTTTTCTCCGCTGCTTCCTTTCCAAAGCAGTGATGTACTACTTAAGCATGGGTACATAAGTCCCATACACATGCACAGCACATCAAGAAAGAGGCAGGATACGAAAGAAAAAGCAGAAGAACTCTTTAGCGCCATTAGACAAAGACCTTCTTTCCTGAATAATGTCATTGTATAACAGAAATAACCAATTCCTGGGTGTGATATATTGGAGATTTACCCATGGTTGTCTTCATGATTAAACCACACGAACCATGGATAAATATAGCAATAACCCACGCCTGGGTGTGGGTAATGCTAAATTTACCCACGGTTGGCGTGGTTTGGTCCCGAGGGGGAAGCCCGAGGGACCAAACAAAGCCAACCGTGGGTAAATTTAGCATTACCCACACCCAGAAGTGGGTTATTACTATTATACCATGACATTATTTAAGAAAAGAAACTATTACTTTTCTTAAATAATGGCATAGTATAATGCCTGTTTACTGCCCTTCCGCAGATGTCTGGCATCCGGCAGTTCTGATGTACTGCGCGCCTGCGCGGTACATCAGAGTTGAGCAAAAACGGAGAAAGCAAGATCTCCGTTGCTTTTTAGTGTCTCACTATGTTAAATGAGTTTAACATGGCGAGACAGTTTTAAAATAAGCAACGGACATCTCCGTTGCTTATTTTAAACTGTCTCGCTATGTTAAACTCATTTAACATAGCGAGACTAAAAAGCAACGGAGATCTTGCTTTCTCCGTTTTTAAACACTGTCTCGCTATGTTAAATGGGTTTAACATAGCGAGACAGCTTTAAAATAAGCAACGGAGATCTCCGTTACTTATTTTAAAGCTGTTTCGCTATGTTAAACCCATTTAACATAGCGAACAGTGTTAAACGAAGTTATACTAATGGAAAAAAGTCCGGGCGACCGGACCTTTTTCCATTAGTATAACTCGATTTACAATGGGCACGCTGGCCAATCAGCGTGCACGTTTTGGGGGCCTCATGGTATAATCTTCAATATATTGCACCCAGTCATTAGTTATTGCTGTAATAATATTCTCTTTTACTACGTGTCTTAGTACAGAGTTACCTCATTGCCTTACAGTTACTTTCTAACACCTTCACACTATTCTATTCCTCCCCTTATTGACTGTCCTGCCTTTTGCACACTCTTATAGTCTTTATTTCCAGTTCATACAGTATTCTCCTGTGCTACTGATTGTACTATGTTTTGCTTCTTATTTATACAGTCATACAGTTTATATGATAACGTAAGTACTACTCACTTATCAACAGTGCCTGTACATTGCAGTTTCATTTTTATTCTAATACTCAGTAGGATCATAGGATCACAGGAGGTTACTGGGCTATCTTCCCCAGGGCCCTTACAAGCCTAGCCAAGTTCAACCCATGTTCCCAAGGGTGTCTAGTTCAAGCAGACACTAAAATCAGCAACTATTGCCCCTGTCCAAGAGAGACACAGTTGGAACCTCTGGGGTGAATTTCCGGTTACCCATCCAGTCGTCCAAATTATGCTTAAATAGGCCAATGAGCGGCATTGTTTAACATGAATAGGAAGCTTGTTCCAAAGGTAGAGCAACCTCTGTGAGACAAATCTGTCTCTCCAGTAAGTTCTGTTGATGCCACACACCAGGTTAAGGTCCATTGGGTGAGTGAGCCATGTGCTCTATATGCAAGGCAAAGGTCGCCTCTGAGCAGTCTGTATGACACAGAGTAAAGTGATAATGATTTTGGTCTGTCCTTATAAGACAGATCTTGAAGACCCTGAATTTTGTTTGTAAGGAACCTTTGTGGTCTCTCCAATTGCAGGTGTCTGGAAAGGAACATACCAAAGGGAGCTTTGTTCTGTATTACTGGCCTGATGAGGGAACATTACAGGGGGGTTATAACCTCTTTTCTTTTCTGGTGGCAATGCCCTTACTTATGAGATGAGCAATATAAAATGCCCTTCTTACCACTATGGAGATACGGTGATTGAAATTAAGGTTGCTGTCGACCTGTGTGCCCAGATCTCTCACCACTAACTGTGTGCTTAGGGTATTGCTATTGATGTGGTAGTTTGCAGGAACATCACCCTTGCCAAAGAGGATGATAATGCATTTTTTGCATCAAGTTTAAGACCATGACTTTGGCACCAGTCATTAGTCTGTATATGTCCTTCTTGCTGGATGTTGACATCGCTAGGGGTTTTAATGATCGCTCCCAGTTTGCAGTCATCAGCAAACATTGTCAGCCACAGTCCTTTACTTTTAGCGTGTACTTCAGAGAAGTAGATTACAAACAGTAGAGGTCCAGAACCAATCCCTGTGGAACATCACTGGCTGTGGGTCTGCTGGTGGAGGTGGTGTCCCCTATTTTGACTGTATGAGTTCTATCAGTGAGCCAATTTGCAACCCACCTGACAATATATGGGTTGACACTCAGTTTGTAATTTCACCAAATCATTTGGGTTTCTAATACCATGATGGGAATGGACCCCATTCCCAAGTCAAAGTACGATTAAAGTTCATGAAATTAGTATTGTTTCAATGTTTGATGTATGCCAGAAATGCTCTTTGCAGCACCCGCAGTGTGCCCAGTACTGACTCCTTCTGCAATTCGTACAGAGTTACATACACTGGTAACATATCTAAAACGATTGTTGATTATTTTTTATAAGACCTGTTGCTCCTACTGCTATTGGAACTGTCTGGGTATCTTTCTTCCACATTACTCTTGTTTCTGCCTGCAAATCCTGACATTTTATGACTTTGTGTCTCTCTGTATGCAAGACACTGTAGCCACTGGGTGTGGCAATTTCAGTGTTCAATGTTACTGTTATCTTTTTTTCATGTACTACTATATCCGAGTTTTTAGCATTTATCTGTTGGCAATGGATAATCCCATGTGATGTAGACATCATAATTTTCTATGATGCATTGTGGCTCATGTTTCCAGTGTTTTTCAGCCACTTCAGTACCATAATGTTTGCACAATCCCCTTTGCAACAGTCTTGCCACATTATTATGCCTTTCAGTATACAGTCCTTCTCCCATTAGTATGTCACAACCAGCAACGAGGTGTGCAACTGTTTCCAATTTTGTTTTATACAACCTACATTTGTCTGTTTCTCCCACATGTTCAATGGACTCTGTAAATCACCGTGTATGTAACCCACTATCTTGGGCCACCGCTATTAACCTTTCATCTCTTGGTTTGAATTTGCCTCTCCTTAACTATTCCTGCATTCAATCCTGATCGAGTTGAAACTAGCCTCCAAAACAAAGAGAAACCACAAGACCTTCTTCAGTTACATTAGGAACCTCCATGGCAAAGCACAAGTTTGTTCTGAACTAGTACTTAATGGTACCACTTACACTGATCCTGCTGACTTTGCCAACCTGCTGGCTGATAGGTTCAGCGCAAACTTCACCCCCTTATAGCCCCCCAAAGGCCCAGTCGACATCCCCAATACTTGTCCCACACCTTGCATCTCTGTAGATCAAATGTTAAAGGCCCTATCCAAGGCAAAGAACACAGCTTCCCTGGGACCTGATAGTATCCCAGGCTGTATTCTGCACCACCTCCAGCAAGAATTAGCTTTGCCATTGAGCACCCTATTCAACCACAGCCTAACTACAGGCTTCATTCCAGCAGAGTGGAGAATTGCCATTGTCATCCCTTTGCAAAAAGGTGGTGCCACTACTGACCCTGGAAACTATTGCCCCATCAGCTTGACAAGTCTGATCTGTAAAATCATGGAGTGTATTATTATGGATCTCATAAACAAGGACATAGGCAATCTCCAAGCACTTGATCCCAACTAATTCAGATTTGTCAGGGGCAGATCTTGCCTATTTAACCTAGTTGACTTCTTTGAGACTGCCACCAAGGCCCTGGATGAGGGAAAGTCAGTACATACAGCTTACCTTGACCTGGCCAAGGCCTTTGACACAATCCCCCACTTGGTCATCATCGAAAAGCTAACACAACTTAGTGTTAATCCCATCTTGTCAGATGGATGGCCAACTGGCTCACAGATATGACCCACAAGGTCAAATTAGGCACTGCCACCTCCGACAGCAGGCCTGTCACTAGTGGTGTTCCCTGGGGATCTGTCCTGGGACCCCTACTGTTTGGCATATACTTCTCAGAGGTCCAAGCAAAGACAAAGGGCCTGTGGCTGACCAAGTTTGTGGATGACTGTAAGTTGGGTGTTGTCACTGACTCCCCAGTTGATGTTAACATACTGCAGGAGGGTCTCACAGCTACAAATGACTGGTGCCAAAGTCATGGCCTTAAGTTAAACGCAAAAAAATGTATTATCATACCATTCATCAAAAACACGGCACCTACTGATTACCACATCAATGGCAACCCCTAAGCACTCAGCCTGTGGTGAGAGACCTGGGTACTCAAGCTGACAACAATCTCACATTCGAACATCATGTGGCAGTGGTGGTCAGAAAAGCCTTTTACTTGGCTTATCTCATAAGTAAAGGGATTGCATCCAGAAAAAAAGGAGGTTATTACCACTCTGCACTCCTCCCTTATTAGACCTATAATTGAGTATAATGCCCTATTTGGTATGTACCTCTGCAAACATCTGCACCAACTGGAAAGGCCACAGAAATACCTCACAAAGAGAATCCATGGCTTCCAACACCTATGCTATGCGACAGGCTTAAATCACTAACACTCTTATCATACAGATTGCTCAGAGGTGAACTGTGTCTTGCTACAAGGCAATGTCAGACCCTGCTCTACTGGAGATGCTCCATATCCATAAGTCTAACTCCTGGCGCATTACCCGCTCAATAGGCCAAAATCTAATATGCAACATCAACAAAACCTGCTGGAGATACTGGTTTGTCTCCCAGAGGTTGCCCCATCTCTGGAATAGACTTCCCATATATGTCAAACAGCGTACCTCACTGACCCTCTTCAAACGCAATCTGGATGAGTGGATGGGAAATCATAAATTTGTACCAGGGGTTCCACCTTTGTCCCTCATTGACAGGGGCAACAGGTGCTGACTGAGGTTTTTTTTTTTTTGGGGGGGTTGAGGGGAGGATAAAGTCTTGGTTAGGCTTGTAAAGGCCCTACAGCCATTAGCCTAGTAATCTCCTATGATCCTATGATCAACATGAGGTTCTTCCAGAAGTTTTCTATACTTGCAAATGTATTTATGCATTTTCCACTTTTCTTGCCTTCGCATCTGGTCCTTCACCTTATATTCTTCATTTTGTTTTATGGCACATTCAGTTGCTGCCTGACTTTTATCTAATTGCAGTTTGATTTCCATTCCTGATTGACACCGATATGCTTCTGCTAGACTAAGCAGGGAAGTCATCTTAAATTTATTCTCCTCATGTTTCAAAACTTTTACTAGATTTGGGTCTTGTGAGGTCAGCAGATATGTGTGCAGTCCCATGATTGCAGACCTATACATAAAATCACTTTCAAGGAGACCCATACCTCCTTCAGAATGGGGAATATATAAACTTGGTATGCACTGATTTTTATAAATTATATGGTTAGTATGAAGCATTCTTCTTGTTTTCCTGTCTAATCTATCCAAGACGTTTTGGGGCCAGTCAATCACTCCAAAACTGTAAGTTAAGACAGGAAGAGCAAATTGGTTTATAGCTTGGATTTTGTTCCTAGATATCAATGCTGTTTTCAGGATTAATCTAAGTCTTCTAAAGTATTCCTTACTAAGTTTTATTCGAAGTTGTTCATGTTTTATTGTTGATCCTTCATCAATTCCCACATATTTACACACTCTCTCTTTCTCAAGTTCTTTTATATCACATTCCTGTCCCAGACTGATGTTTTCTTGGTGCTGCAGTTTTCCTGCTTTAAATGTTGCTTTTGCACATTTATAAAGACCAAATGACATTCTTATATCATCTGAAAAACTTTTGACAATTTGCAGTTGTACTTTCAGTTCCTCATCTGATGAGCTATACAGTTATAAAGTTTTAAAGATTAACAAAGAGAAGATGAGGAGTCTTTGCACTTTGTTGTTTTCTAGGAGCCAAATTATAGCCATGGCCTAAGCTTTTAAGTAGACAGCTTAATGGGTTAAGGGCAAGACAGAATAGTAGTGGTGACAGAGAGTCACCCTGGAATATCCTGCTTTGAATTTTTATCCCTGGAATAATAATTGTCCTTTATCATGGCTTAATTGCAAAGTGGTCTGTCACTGTAATGTAGTCGATCAGTGTAGGGTATAACCTATACATTTTTAAGCAGTTTTATCTGTGAATGTGGGATACTATCAACTGCTTTTTTGTAGTCAACCCATGCCATGCTTAGATTCATCCCCATTTTACAGTTCTCCACTATGACTTTATTTAACAACAAATGATTATTTGTTCCATATGACTTTCTTTTATTGCCCTTTTGTTCTATTGCCATAATTGAGTTTTCTTCTAAATGACTACAAACTCTGTCGACATCAATTCCAGTGTATAGTTTATAACTCGTGGGAAGGCAAGTTATTAGCCTATAATTTTTAGGGTAGCTTACAGGTTCACTTTTAAGTAGGGGCATTGTTTTTCCTGTTGTTAGCCAGGTTGGTGTACTGCATCTGGGCCTAGAGTTTTCCAGTTAATGGCTTTTCTTAACTTTGTTTCAATCTCTCTGGCTGTTACTTCATCCCATTTCATATCCTGTACCTTTAAACTTCTTATTCTTTTTTTACTTCTTCTATCCATTTAGCATCTTTGTTATGTTCCACAGGATCTTCATAAATACTTCTCCAAAATGTATCTATTTCTTCTTTTTTTGGTCGTCTTTAAATTCCTTTTACCTTGTTTTCTAATTCTCTATAAAATCTTTTTGGGTCATCAATACATTGCTTATTTTGTACTTTTCCTTTATATTTATCTGTGTATCTGCTTAGTTTTTTTGCCTGTGCTGAGATTTTTAATTTATTTGCGATAGTGCATGATAGATCCTGATCTGTTTTAATACTGCACATTGCTTTTATCACGTCTATCTTTTTAGTATATTTATTGATCTGTTCCCTCTTCTATACTCTCCTAACAGTGAAACTTCATGTCTTAACTGCTTTATAGTATTCTCTATTCAATAGTTCCATGATGGTATTCGATCTCTCCCCTTCCTTTCCCTCACGACCCTGTGTTCTTGTGGTAGAACCTTATCAGTTAATTTAGCAGCACAGTAATATATTCTGTTTACTTCTGTTATATCACATGGATCTCTATGAACAGTCCTAATTACTATATTCATTTGTTTTATCAAACTTCTGACTTTTTGGGTTTTATTGACCTTCTGCAATCAATTTATTTCACTGATCTTAATATGTCTATCTATCTCTATTAAATCAAGCAACTCTTTTCTTAGCTCATTTTCTTCTAAATTGAGAGCACATTTTTTGTTTTCCATTTCCTGCGGGCATTCTGTAGAAAGTTCTGTAGCATCTTCCTGTGGTACATTCTCTTCAATTTCATCCTGTGCTATGCGTTGCTCTGTCATATGGGAACTCACTGACCTATCACTCCTCAACATTGACTGCGTCAGAGTTTTAACAGTTTTGTGTTCCTTCCCTTGCTGTCCAACTTCAAGTGAATGTTTATACTGGTTTCCTGTGGAAGGCTCCAAAATATCTTCATATGGCACCTGACCAATTGTTTCCTATTCCACTGGTTTTCCCTTGATTTGAATGTCTGTTGCTCTATCCTGTTGTGCTGTTTTCTGAATTAGATTTTTTACACTGAATCTTTCAATTCGCAGAAATTCCATAATCTCAGTTTCTGTTTCTTTAACTTATACATTACTAATCTCTTTTTCTACTTTTCCTCTTTGTCTTATTAATTTTTCTATTGTAAAGTTTTCCATGTCTGGATTCCTTTGCCTGTATTTCTCTTCAAATATCTTTGGTGCTGCTCTTTTTGTATTGATTAGTTTTGCTTTCTAGTTTGCATAGATATTACACCATATTAAATCACTTTTTCTTTCCCATGTCCATATTCCTTCTTCAGATGTCTCCTGATCTTCCTGTTTCTCCTTACTCTGGGGACTCATTCTATCATGCTGTGATGTAACCTGTGTTAGACTCTCTACACCAAATCCTTCACTTCGCAGGCATTCCATAACTTCAACATCTATTTTTTTTAACTTCTGCTTCACTAATCTTCTTTTCTACATTCCCTCTTTGTGATATTATTTTTTATTGTGAAATTTTCCATATCTGGATGCCTTTGCCTGTATTTCTCTTTGAATATCTTTGGAGCTGTCTTCTTTATATTGATTAATTTGGCTTTTGCCTTTACATAAATATTGCACCATCTCAAATCTCTGTTTCTTTCCTATGTCCATATTTTTTTTTATACTTTTCAAAAATCTCTAGTTTTTGTTGTTTATATTTTCGCACTTCCTCAGATGTTTCTTTTTTTCCAGACAGATCAAAGTTTCTTGGTCTGTATACAGTTTTTGACAAATCTATTGTATTAATGAACACAACCTTTTATTTGAAGCTTCTAATAGTTTTTCTTGTGGAAGTATTTTTCTTTCCTCTAATTTCTCTCTTAATCTTTTTGTATATTTAGTGTCTGAAAATTCTGTTTTTTTTTGCATAATAATAACAATGCATAATTTCTTTCTTAACCTCAAAAGTCCACACTATTGTCTTTATGGCTTTTCTTTGACCTATCATTTTTTTGTGATTTTTGTAGACTGTTACTTCCTTCTACAACGGGGGGGGGGGGGGGGGGCATCCTCCCCCTGGGCCTGGCCTGGCCCCATTGTAAGAATGATTCCATATTTTGAGGAATCTGCACTGTTATTTTTTCCAGTCCTGGCACCAGTGCGCCTACCAGGATTGGGCACTTTGTTATCCTGGGTCTTTTGCACCTAGCTATCTTTTGTAATGTTTAATCGACTTCTGTCCATGATATATGCTATATAAATAAGGCAATATATCAGTGTTGTCTTGGTGAGATTTTGTGAAAAACAGGGTCCTCCTAGTAAAGGTACTCACCAAGACTTGAGTCTTGAGACTTGTGACCTATATCACAATAAACAAAACATGGTGGAGGGATAGGTTCCTGACCCAGAGACTCCCCAGACTCTGGAATAGATTGCCCATACATGTCAAGCAGAGTGCCTCTTTGGCCCTCTTCAAAAGGAACCTTGACGATTGGATGGGAGAAAGGAAATTCACCCCAGGGATCATGTCAGTCGCCCTGCTAGACAAGGGTCCAGGGAAGTAAATAGTGAGGGAAGAAATAGCCAGGGAATTGTTATGGCTAGGCTTGTATAGGCCCTAGGGCTGATAGCCTAGTACCAACCTATGAACCTATGAATTAACTTTCAGCAATACTAGTTTCCTTTGCTTGCTGACTTATCTCTCCATTCGGACCCCAATGATACCCAGCTGGGTGAGTTTATCAATGATGCCTGAGTGGGGGATTGTGTCAAAGGCTGTGGCTAAGTCTAGGTAGGCTGTATGTACAGATTTACCCTTGTGTAGGGCTTTAGCAACTGTGTCAAATAAGTCCACCAAGTTTAACAGGCATTATCTCCCCTTGACAAAGCCAAATTGGCGGGGTCAAGCGTTTGGAGATTTCATATATTTTTGTTAATAAAGTCCATGATGATTCATTCCATGGCCTTGCAGATAAGGCTAGTCAGGCTAATGGGTCTATAGTTTCTGGGGTCCGTGGATGTACCCACTTTGTGCAAAGGGATGACACCAGCTGTTTTCCATTCTGCTGGGATGAAGCCAGTGCTTAGGCTGTGATTGAAAAGCATGCCCAATAATGATGCTAATTCCTGTTTTAACCAATGTAGAACACAGTCTGGGATGTTGTCTGATCCCATAGAGGCTGTGTTTTTGGCCTTGGAGAGGGCATTTATGACCTGCTCCTCAAAGATACTAGGTGGGGGTCAGGTGTTAGGGATGCTTTCTGGTATATGTGGTGGGAACAGGGGAGTGAAGTTTTCACTGAACCTGTCAGCCAGCAGGTTTGGTATATCCATAGGTTCTGTATATGTAGTACCATTAACTATGAGTTTGGTGCAAATCAGGGCCTTACCTTTGAGATTACAGATGTAACTGAAGAATGCCTTGTGGTTACCCTTAGTTAGGGAAGCTAATTTTAATTCATAGTTAGCTTTTCAGGACTTCAGTAAGAGTCTTATTTGCTTATTTAAGTTGAGAAGGGAGTGTTTTCAGTTTTGAGACCTTTCCTTCCTACTGTTAGACAGCAATTTTTTTCTCCTACTGTATAGCCTATTAATAGCAGTTCTCCACCAGGCAGGCATGTTTTTCCTTGAAGCTCTTACTTTGGTTCTGTCAGGCATGGTAGAGTCAATACAATTGTACAGGTGCTTGTATAAAGCATTAGTGTATAACTCAGTGTATAATTCAGCATAGGTGTCTGTTCCATCACTGGGGGTATGGGGCTATGAAGCTATTTATGCTGTCACATAAGAGGTAGTAATTGGCCTTGGAGAAGTTTTCTACTCTAGTTGTTGCTGGGGGGGGGGGGGGCTTGTGTTATAGTTAACGAGACTGATTTGTGGTCAGATCTCACCAGGGATGGCCACACACTGGGGGTGGTGCAGCAGTCCTCCATGTTGGTGAGCACCAGATCCATGATGTTTGAGCCCCTTGTGGGTGTGTCAACCAGCTGGTCAAGGGCATTGGAGTTAACGAAGTCCAGGAACCTTTGGGCAAGTGAGTTAGAATATTTATAATTAACCCACTCAATGTATGGGTAATTAAAGTTACCTAAAGCCAGAGTGTTTGGTTGTATCTTGATGACTCAAGTAGATCCACATAGGCTGAGTGGATGTCCTAATTCATGGAAGGGGTCCTATAGCTAGCAACCTAAAGAGGGGTCTTACCTAAATTCAGTTGCACCTGACGTTATTCAAGGGAATCGTGCTGTCTGAATGCTAGTCTTTTCAAAACTGCAATGAGTGATGTATGTAAATTAATC
Source organism: Protopterus annectens (assembly GCF_019279795.1). Lineage (NCBI taxonomy): Eukaryota > Metazoa > Chordata > Ceratodontiformes > Protopteridae > Protopterus > Protopterus annectens. Next base: position 161,319,202 of record NC_056741.1, read on the forward strand.
ACTGACTAATCTTTGTCCACTCATGTTTATGATGTTATTCATCTATTGTTGTAAGGAGCTTTTCTCCTAGGAACCCTTCCTCTTCTGTGTCACTCTTTTGCATTTATGTCTTTCTGTCTTCTCCATATGTGATGAGTGAAAAAACACTTACTGTGTACATAGTCAAATGTTTATCTGTGTGGTGAAACTCAAAGCTGCATCCAGTTTGCTATGCAGTTGCAACATTGTACACATTTGTTTTATTTTCATGTATTAACCAGGCTAGAAAAATATTTCCAGATAAACTATTTTCTGGTTCAACAACGGAATTATCAGCAAACAGAAAATAACTGTTGAAACCAAACTTACAAAAAGTAAATACACAAAAAAATCCAACTGAAAAATTATAATTATGGACCAAGAATTACAGGGCAAAGTTTATACTTGTGATTTATATAATACTGAAGTAACTGCAATATTCTAAAGACAAACAACAATAATGTTGGTATCCTACAGACGGCTAAGAGTTGACCTGTATCTAGCATACAAGGCATGCTCCAACCAAATGCTGATGGATTTACTGCACGTCAGCAAGTCAGATGATATCATACTCAGTCCAGCGATCTAAACCTTTTCTGCAACATCAACAGACCAGTTCGGAGGGACAGGCATATCTCACAGGGGATACTGCTACTCTGGAACAAACTCCCCTTCCACATAAAACAAAGCTCATCCCTGTCCATATTCAAGCACAAATTGAGTCAACCGATGGGAAACAAAAAACCTCCCTCTGGACAGCCCTCTGTACTACTAATGGACAGACAAATTCCGAAATGCTTCCTCCCATGCATGGCTCCCCTCAACTTATCTATGATATGATCCCAGTTATTCTCATTAGGAGTAATATATAATTATCGACCATGGGATGGGTAAAGTCATTCTTGACTAAATGGGATAGGAAATTCGAGCACCAAAAGGGAATTTGGTTAGGCTTACAAATGACCCGCAAAGGCAGCTAACCTAGTAATTACCTATGAATTTATAAGAAGTTTGATATAGTACTTATAATCTTTATACATGTAACTGGAAGATGAAATGGGAAGTAACAGGGAAGTGCAAATGGTTAGAAGGAAACCTGAGGATTAATAAATATTTATAAGCAGGAAATTCGTTTTGACAGAGCAAAACAGGGGATTAGAGTTACTTTAATCTTCAAGTTAAATAAAAATCAAAGGATTTACCCCCATGCAATAGGTGCTGTCAGAGCTTATTTAGAATAAGTAATATGTGATTATGTGTTTTATGTGACACTATTATTTCTAAGCACTTAGAAGTGGCTTATTTAAACAGGATTATTTTAGGTTGGTTACTGAAATCAGAGAAGGTGGCGAGTGATTTCAGTTTTACTAATAATGATTCCTGTTTGTTGGTGGTCTTTGCTGAAATTTTGTGGTCTGTAATATGAAGTTTGGTTTTGTAGTAAAAAAAATGAGGGGGGGGGCATGAGATGTCATGTTAGAACTTATCATTGCTGAATCTCATTAATAAGGCAGGAAAATAAAATTAACTGCTTTAACGGCTTTGGATAAAACTGATTTCTGTATGTCTGTATATATACATATATATATATATATATATATATATATATATATATATATATATATGTGTGTATGTGTGTGTGTGTGTGTAATAAAGGTAGATACATGGACAGATTGGAAAAAAGCTTTTTGCTAATGACTTCAATTTAATTTTAAAGAATCAGTGGCATAGATAACAGTGTACAGCATGATCTGTTTTAGTTTTAAGTGTAAAAGTATCATTCTTATTCCTGAACCAATGAAAAAAACATTGTAAAAGTGATACACAAAAAACAGCAAAAAAAAAAAAAAAGAAGTATAATATAACATGCTAAATAGCAGCACAGTGAGCCACTAACATACATGTAATGTGCCCAAGAGTTGCATAAAGACCAGAGCAGCTGCCGCTCTTCTTCCCATTTCTTGCTCCAGTTATTAAATACCCCAGCTGTCTTATCTTCTTCTACCCATTCCGATAAGTAATTACACCTGCCTTTCATCATGTAATTGAAAAAACATTTTGGGCACAAGGACAGAACCCACATGGTTAGAATTGCTGGAGCCATGTCAGCAAACCAGTTAGAAGTGGCGTCCCACAAGGCTCAGTCCTGGGACATCTCTTGTTCAGTATATATTTCTCAGAAGTACAGGCCACCATGGAAGGACTGTGGCTGACCAAGTTCGCAGATGACTGCAAACTGGGCGCCATAATCGACTCTCCAGCCGACACAAGCATCCTATAAAAGGGCCTCATAGAAACAGACAACTGGTGCCAGAGCCATGGCCTCAAGCTAAACACCAAAAAGTGTATAGTCATCCCCTTCGGCAAAAACAAAGTGCCCACAAATTACAACATAGATGGTAATCCATTAAGTATGGAAGAAGTAATTAGGGACCTGGGGACACAAGATGATCGCAGTCTCTCATTCGACAACCACGTGGCCAAAGTGGTTAGAAAAACATTTTATATAGCCCACATAATCATGAAGGGATTCACATCTAGATCAGGTGAGGTCATCGTGCCTCTTTACTCATCCCTCATCAGGCCCATAATTGAGTACAATGCCCCTTTTGGGATGTACCTTACCAGACACCTGCAGCAACTGGAAAGACCCCAATAGTACCTCACCAAGAGGATCAAAGGGCTCAAACAGATGCCATATGCTGCCGGGTTAAAGAAACTCCAGCTCTACTCAGTGGCATACCGCCTGCTCAGAGGCGATCTGTGCCTGACGTATAAAGCCATGTCCAACCCAGAATTAATGGACATGCTGCACCTCAGAAAATCCAAATCCCATCAAGCTACGCCGAGACTTGAACCTCAGCACTGAAATAAATAGGACATGCTGGAGGGACAGATTCATAACCCAGAGGCTCCCTTCACTCTGGAATAAAATCCCAGTCCAGGTTAGGCAGAGTCCCTCATTGACTCTCTTCAAGAGGAATCTTGATGAGTGGATGGGAGATCGTAGATTTACTCCGGGTATCACTTCTGTGTCACTGTTAGACAGAGGCACAGTATACTAACCTCGAAAAAGGGCATAGCAAAATTCATTTTAAAATGGGTGGCGAAAGCCAAACACACTCTGGTAAGGCTTGTAAATGCCCTAGGGCAGATAGCCTAGTATGAACCTATGAACCTATAAGAGAAAGGCATCATTATTTTCCAATGCTTCAGTGCCACACCCCTGGATATATATAATTTGTTGTGTCCCTACATCTGCCCTTTTTTATGGTTCATGCCTTCTGTAATAGCAATCCACAAATTGTTTTTATGTTGTGGATTTCTGAGTGTGAACTCTAGGCATATATTCTTCATGTGATTTTTGTCAATTTCTTAGTGCCACACTATGCACTTGAAAGCAAAGAAGATGAGCTAATACTTTCTCTGAGCATGCTCCTAGCCTCTTCATATCCCATACCACACTTGCACCCACATCATATGCAGCCTCTCAAATCTTGATGTTACCTGCAAAAAAGAATGATCCAGTTTTCCCAGCCCTGCATAAACTCATAGATGAACATTTTAAACTGTGTTAAGTCTAGAAATGATCCATGTGGAACATTACTTGTTACCTTCCCCTAAATAACTCAGCCATATTACCACTCTCTGCTTCTTGATTCTAACTACTTCTTCATCCACCTGAACAAGTTATTAACTCCTCCTATTATTTTGCTTGAATAAGCAGTCCATTTGGAGAAAATGTAAACAAAAACTCAGCTTACACAGAAACCAAATAAAATAAAAATTCTGCACTGGTGTCACGAATAGAACTTTAATAGTCCGGATGTGTAAGCGCTTTCATTCCAAAATGAAGGAAGTTCGTCATACATAAAATTACTATACTACAACACTTCCTTATATTACGAAAAAGGGGCCATGAAACCTCAAAGTATTTAAAGGGCCACAATCTCTTAAAAAACATCTGAGAAACCTGGATGACATTTTTGTTTTGTGGAAAGGGAGTATTGAGGAGTTAATGGTTTTTATGTATTTCGTCAATCATTTCACAGATTTTCTTGAATTTACTTATCAATTCCATGAAACTTCCATTGACTTTCTCGATGTGACACTTTACAAAAATCTGTAGGATTTGAAGTATGAATCCAACATATACAGGAAACACACCTTTTCCGATGCATATTTACATTTTGACAGCCAGCATCCAACATAGCAAAAAATAAATTTAATAAAGGGCCAGTTGATCAGGTTGAGTAGACTGGTTTCTAAAGAAGAGGTATTTGATGTCGAGATTAGAAAGTTAATTGATTTATTTTGGATAGGGGTTATCCCAGAAGCTGGTTAGATGACATCAGTGGATATGTTATACAGAATAGGAATCTCAAATATGGTCCTCTTTTGTATAACAACAGCCCATCTGTTAATACAATGAATCTAATGAACACCAATAGTGTCATCAGAGATTATGACCCCTCACAGATGTTTGTTTTACAGTGCAATACAGGTATTTATTAACTCCAGAATACGATTACAAAGCATTGGACAACCATCTTTGGAACCCTTGGTCTTACAAATAGGTTGGGTTCTCAACCAAAATTTGTCTATAAGAACAACAGGAATTTTAAAAGCATTTTAGAATCTAATAAAGTGGGTGCTGGTCAGCCACAAATGGTTGTGGTATGAAAAAATGTGGGGTTTGTCGACAATGCAGATATATTTTGGAAGTCAGTAGTTTCTCCATATATGTTTTTTTCCAATTTGTTCACTGTCAAAGAAAAATTTGACTGTGGTACAAGGGGGTAATTTACATATGTTTTTGTGCATCTTGTTCTGCATACCATATTGGTAAAACTAATGGCCCTTTGCGGACAAGAATTTACCAACATTACTATGCCATTAGGAGTACAAATTCCTGTAATGCCCTCTACAAGCACTTTACATTATGCAATGACTTTAAGAAGTCTGAGTTTGTCACTTTAGAAAAAGTAGACATTCCAGAAAGTGGTGGTGATTGGGAGACTTTAGTTAAAAGAAGGGATTTTTTTTGGCAGGTATTGTTGAATGCTACTGTTCCCCCAAGTCTTAATGACTATATATCCATTAAGCCTGTTTTGAAATTCAAGGCTGATGTATTATGATAAAAGTTATCATGTTAATATGTTATTATGCTCCTATGGTTCTTTAGCTATGATACTTTTTATGTACATAGTAGATTTTCATGTATGTGGAAGATTGTTGTGTGTGTTTTTATTGATGTATGCACAAGAATCTTAGCTTTAACATTTCATATTGATATTGATTTTATTTCTAATTTTAACTCATTGCTACACCTTGTTTTAATTGTTGTATTTTAAGGAATTATTGACCTTTAAATAGTTTGAGGTTTCATGGCACATTTTTCATAATATAAGGAAGTAATGTAGTGTAGTAATTTTATTTTTTCCCTTCTTCATTTTTGGATGACTGCACTTACACATTTGGACTATTAAAGTTCTGTTCATGACACCAATGCAGCGTTTTTATTTTATTTGGAGAAAATGGCAAAGTATTTGCTAAGATGTTGATACATCATGGCCATATACCTACACTTATTCACTTCCTTGGTAATCCTATCATAAAGCTGGACCTGGTTGGTCTAATAGGATCTTCCTTTTGGGAATCAATGTCAGACCCCAGGATTCACTAATCCTCGTGTAAGACTAGATTAGTCTTACACGGAAGAGCCAGTCTAAGAGTAAGATGGCAGCGTGCCATGCATATTAATGAGGGCGTGCTGCCTCAACTCTAAGGCTAACACGGAGCGTGCACGAGTGAAGGGGGCATGTCGGACTGCCAAGCAGTCCAAAAATCCAAGCCTCTGCAAGTCTGACACTCGGGAAATGTCTACTTACATGAGCGAGTCTGCTCAAATGTGTACATACCCAACACTACACTCCCCCACATTCTAAATCCCTGTACAATTATAAAATGTAAAAATGTTTTTCTTTTATTATTTCTGATATAGCTGCCTGTATTTGCACGTGTTTGTGTGGCCCATTGCTTAGCTACAGTTATCAGTTTAAACACCGAAGAGGATAATAAGAAATTTATATGCAAATTAAGCAAAATAGCGACAGCGTAGTGGTAGAGCCTTCGCACAAACAGGAGGCATTCCCGGTTCGAGTCCAACCACTCCCCCCTCTATTTTCTGTTGGAAATCTGTATATAAAAATAATTCCTGACATTTATCATTTAAATTTTTGTAAAAAGCGTTGAAATGGCCTATGTAGTAGTGAACTAATTTTATATATATATATATATATATATATATATATATATATATATATATAATGGTTATGCATACTGATGGATGCATCGGTAACGTATCTTAAGCAATGTGAAGCACTACTAAGCAAAGTTTACCAGTATTAAGCATATTTAAATGTAATTGCTCATAGCTGAGCACTGCGTTAACTAGTGCAATTGCTTTGCGCGGAGCTGCGCATCGCGCAAACTAGCACAAACAGAACATGTTTGCGTGAGGCTGCGCACCGCACTAACTAGCGCAAAGTCGAGCAATGTCGAGCAACATAGAGCACCATAGAGCAACGTGGAGCAAAGTACAGCAATGTCAGGCAAAGTTGAGCAAAGTCGGCTAAACACAGCCACACCTCCTAGCCAGTCTGGCCAGTAGTAAAATAAAAAGCAATGACAGGGCTCAAACCCGGGATACTGTGCACCATAATCACAGTACTGAACCACTAAGCCATGACAGCATTTCACAACCATGGACTTTCAACACACACATACATATCAATGGAAGTTTACCCATTGCTAAGCAGGTGTGCCTTTAGCAGTGTTTTTTCAAAACTGGCCAATCACAAATAAGTGCAGTAAATGAGGCATATTTAAGCTCCATAGGTGGGAATACTTGCCATAACTGGTTGTAGCTCTCATCTGCAGGCAGCATGGCCGGTGCTGGGTAGGGCTCTCGATTTTGAGCTCAACGTTGGGGCATTGCGGAGTCAAAAGTAATGGTTTGGCTCCTTGTCCATAATCATGAGGATAGACTCCTGCGGGGCCAGTACCAGGGCACCCAATACAAAGCGGAAGCCTGGAACCGTCTAGCTCATGAACTCACCAGTGCCACAGGCGTCCCTTGGACTGGTGAGCAGGTCAGACACCACCACGCAGACCTGAAGAGATGCAAGGGGGATCAACTGGCCCAGTGGATCCAGGAGGCCCGTGGGATGGAGAATGTCCCACTACTGAGTAAGTAGCCATGGAATTAAGTATGTAAGAATTGCTATTCTAGTCTATACTATGGATAGGTATGTCTCAATATCACTTCATTTACTTCACAGCTGCAGGTGTCCGCGCTGTGAACCAGCAAGCCTATGCAGACAGGCTGCTAAGGCTGCGCCACCAGGCAGGTTAGTAATCATTCCGCATATACTGTTATATAAAATAAATGAGAGAGCCTGAAAAAAAATGTTTTTACCCAATAAATAAAGGTATAATAATTCTTTAATAATTATTCTGCATGTACTGTTATATAAAATAAATGAGAGAGCCTCTAGAAAAGTGTTTTAAGTCTTTAATAAAGGTATAATTCCTGGAGTGTGTCTGTGGCATTTTCTTTGATATGTTGTTGTACTCTTGCATTATAGAAATAGTACTGTTGCATTAAGCGCTGTTAACCCACACTTGGGTAGGCCCATATAAAGTGGATGAAGGGAGTGCCAGTAGCGTTTAAGCATATTTACAGTCCTCAACTGATGGTTCATGCCCAGCATGTACAGGTTAATCTGGCACATGAGTAGCTTGGTATTGTGTTCCCTAGAAATGTCAGTGTGCTGCCAGAAATGTAGGGAGCTGTTAACATATAACTGATAATTTCACCTGAACACATCTAGATAATTATAGGAAAGTAGAGCTGTCAGTGTACCATCCAGCAGTAGTGTGTCTGAGCAACTCACAAAATATGTAGCAGTAACATCTCCATCCCGGGCAGCTTGTATATCAGATACAGCGCATGTATATAAAGATCTAGCAAAACCCATTTCACAATTTAAGGACAATTGGGTAGTGTAATAACACATGTAGGGGACATATAAATGCAGTTAATAGGAATGTAGTGTAAACTAGAAGGATATATAAGTTGTTAATAGAGCTATCTTTTTCCACCCTACTGTATGTGCATAAAAAATGCAATTCCACACCTCAATGGGTATGTCTAATCTCAAAACATTTGCTGGGACATATGTCCTATTGGTTTATAAATATCTGCATTTATTTCGATGCATGTGCCCTGTTCAAATACCACAATATTGGTGGTCTGTTGCCATCAATTAAACCTACATGATGTTGTAATGTCCACTGTTGTTCTATATATACATGTGTTATGCTTGCTGTTCAACTGTTGGAACTCTAGTGTGTTGGGTTAATGGGAATACTTCTGCATGCTGTTATAACTAATTGGGAATGCTGTTGACTGTTACTAACTCATATTTTCATTAAATCCCTCAAAACATAGAAGGTATGGGAAGACCGGTCCCAGTGAACCCACCTGTCCCACCAGCAGGTCCGGTGCCCAGCCTGGGACCTCCTCCTCCACTGGCCCTGTGCCACCTTCGGGTGGAAGCACTGCAGGGGATGAGGCTCATCCCCCCCTGTGTAAGCGTGGGTGGAGGAGGGCCACCAATCACCCACCAAACAGTCCGGGCTGTGGTGCATAGAGAGATCGAGCGTTCTGTCGCTGATCCTCTATGTCAGCTTGAGGCACAAGTGGCACGACTCATGGGTGAGCCTGCCCCTCCTACGCAGCCCCCAGCACAGCCACCCTCTGGGCTGTGAAGGTGCAATGGTGACTGCCCATGGGTGGGGATCTCAGTTCCACTGTTGCCATCTGTGGGCTCATGGGCTTGCGATTTCCAAACATCCTTCCCCATCAATGGTGTTCACCCACCACATGTGTCATATTCCGCCCCTGTATGCATCTTGTTTGTCTTGTCTGTTTACCTCCCCAACCTACCTCTCCAAATATACCTACTTCCCCTACCCCACATTCCACTCTCACCTGGAAAAAAAAAAGGGTAATCTGCTCCCAAAAAAAAAAAAATGCCCCATACATAGCTGCCCATTTTCCACATATGTCTGCTGGACACATAAAATGTAATTTAATTGGCAGTACAACATACTTTGTTGTCCTCACCCCTCTCTCAGGGGTGGAAGGTTTCATATTTCCCTCCAAATTTAGTGCATATGCACAGCTGTTGCTGTTAAAGAAATGGGCAGCTATGGACTTTCCCTACACCCGTCCTGCACATCCCGAGCTGTTTTCCCTACTGTCTTTCCCTCTTTGTGCCCCTTTTCCACCACTTTCCTATCTCCCCATTTTCTTTTCTTTCAAAGAAATGAGCATGGGGGTTAGTGGGAGAAAGCACTTTTAAGCAGTAGTTAGCGGGTTTTTGCGAGTGTGCGCTTGTTTGCGCTTAGCTAAGCATTGCTAAGCATCGCACAAACCCGGTCACAACTGCTTAAAAGTGCCTTAGTCACTCTGTATGTGAGGGCCCTTGTTCTGCTCAGCAGCAAAATAAAACACCTCTGTCAGTCTCAAACCCGGGACCTTGTACACACTACACTGCATGAAGTACTACTAAGCCACAGTAGATATACAACAGGTTTGTGCTGAAATAAATATATCATGCATCAGAGTGAGTGAATGTAAAGGAAAAATAGGAATGTTATAACACACAACTTGTTCTTTGGATCTTTACCAGCAGTTGTTGTGGAATTGCATTACATGACTGTGATAAGAGAAGCAGCCATTCTAGCAGGAAATAATGTTACAGCAGCACTTTATAACCCCCACACAGTACAGTATTATAACAGGACAAACACTGGCATATCTGATTAGGGTAGAGGCCGTACTTCCCAACTGTGACTAACTTTCAGGGATGTCCCTGATTTTGAAACAAATTATAGCTGTGTCCCTCTGAAAAGTACTGACGTTAGGCAGAAAGGTGGTGAATTACACTTAATGAATAATGACAATAAGTAAAAGTTAGACACTGCTTGTACTTCAGAAAAGGTGTATTAATCCATATGCTCTGGTTCTCTCAAAGTCTCAACTTAATGGCACTAATATTTTAAAGGTGCACCTCACTTTTACCTACTTTTCCCTGAGTTTGTTCAAATATGTACCTGAGTGTTTGAAAGGCCTGGCAGAGGCAGAAACACACAGGCATATCAGCTTTTCTGCTGTTACACACTGTCCAAATAGCTTTGGAAGGAGTTCCAGACCTTATGTAGGAGTTGTTGTTGTGTCTTTCGGCTTATCCCGGTTAGGGGTCGCCACAGCGGAACTCCAGTCCGCTAATGTTTGGTAGTGGATTTTTACGTGCCGAGTTACCAGCCCTGATGCACAACCTTCAACGAAGGCATGCCCAATTCATGTATGCCTCCACACAGAAGACGCTCTAGCTGAGAATCGAACGGACAACATCTTGCTGTGAGGCGACAACGCTACCGCAGCACCACTACCACGGGTCTACAACACTGTAATACAAAAGGATGTAGCCATGTACTGGTAGCAACCAGCTGTAACAATGCCATTATTCCAGTGCTGAAAAGACCGGTGTGGTGCACAGACAAAGAATAACAGGCTAACCTCTGGCTACCATGTGGATAGGTCCACAATTGGGAGCTACTCAGACAGACCACTTGCCTTGATAAACTAACAGGTACACAGCAACCCTTTAAGTCCAAAAAGATAAAATTCACACAATAATACATAATGCTCTCTGTACCTCTGCACCCCTACCCAAATGTAGAATATACCTGTGTGTTCAGGGTTTACCAAGGATGTAGCTAGGCATACTCAGTACTGAAATTTGTCCAGTTTTCTTGAGCAGCCTGTGCTAATGTCAACACTAAAAAAGCGCAAACTGTTCAGAAGTGAGTAAATTAATATTCACAGTATAGCAGTTCACAAACAATTCATGTGCCAAAGGAATACTTCTCAATAACTAGTTTTGTATGGCAGTTAATTGTACAATTAGAAAAGAAAGTACATACTCCCATGTATCTTGAGTTAGCATTTTGAGGGGTCAGTACAATTCTACAGTGACAAGTGTGTACTGGAAGCAGCAACACTCAGGTCTGAGTACAACATTTAAATCACTGGCTACACCCCTGGCTTCAGATATAAGAACTATACCAACCTTTTGCCTTAAACAACGATGTCCACAGCAAACAAGCATGATCCCCATCTTGGAAAGCTGAAAGGGCCACGTCTAACTGAATTAGCAATTTATAGCATTGGGTACTGCAATTACCACACAGCAGGCTGCATGCAATTAGCAAATGGTGGCCACCAACTGGTGCAGAGGCCATTACATGCACATGTGCAAATACCTACAAAAGCTGGCTGTAATTGTTGCCAACAACCTCAATCACTCTATTGCAGAGACTGACAGAGAGAGAGAGAGAGACAGTAAAAAGCAAAATGAAAAAGAAATAATACCAACTCATACAAAGGAAAGGTATGTAACAGATATGTATTTACTGGCATGTAGTAGATGTTTTTGAAGAGTACTCTACATAATGTGAACCATTCATATGTGGCAGCAGTACGTATCTATGCACAGATGTCTTGCTTAACTACTGCCATGGACAATTCAGTGTGTACTTGTGGGCATTGGGACATAACTGTGAAATGTGTAGATCAGCATTAAATGTCAAACATCTGATCCATGTTATCTGTGTTCTGTACAGTAGTGCGGCCAATGGCTGTTTGGGGGATTAGCACAAACATTTATATAAACATGGGTGTGACAGAGTAACACATGCATGATAGTCATATTAAAGTGTAGCTTAGCATTGGCAACTGCTGTACCAGGCTAGTTTGCTAATCTAGCATTTGGAGCTATATATACCCCCTCTAATGTTACTGTGTGTTCATATGTGACACCTGTTCATGTTGCAGCAAGGCCCAACAGTTCAGCTGTGAGGTCCAGGGACTTACAACAGTGTGGACCTTGTGTGTGTATGACACACACATACGGAGAGATATATATGTGTCATGTATATTAACATGTGTATATGTGCATAGAGCAAGGGACATATTGCAACTGTTTGTGAAGGGTGGGCATATATATGTTGGTGAAGGTTGTTATGTGCATATTTGTATGTAGGTTTTAGTGTGTGACAAACTAGACACCATGCCGTGCTGGTATATGACATGTGGTGGTTAAACACTGTGGGTGTTTTGTTCAGTTTGCAATGTTGCAGCCAGTGAAGCCTGCTAAAGCTATCTGGGCTGTGAACACTTTCAATGCATTTCTCTCAAGACTGTGCGACATTATTACATTACTGTATACCTCACATCCTTTGTATAATTGATATTCCGACCATGAAAGGTGGACTGTATATGTGCCTATATGTATATGTACACCAATGGATGTGTATATGTATGTATATATATATATATATATATATATATATATATATATATATATATATATATATATATATATATATATATATATATATATATATGTATGGAGAGAGAGAGTCATATATAGTCATACACACCCACATCTACTTGTTGCAATAGATTCTATGTAAAGTTGACTGAGTGTGATGGTCAATGTGTTGGTGAATATGTCAAAGATGTGTATTTGTGGGATAGCTTAGTTGGAAACTGTTTCTGTCATGGTATTATGGGTCCTTGCTTTGATCCCAGCAAAAGCTGTGTATCCTGTTGCTAGGCAGATAAAGCACTATGGCATACAGTCTGATGTAGTCCCTTGGTGTTAACTGGGGTGTGTTATTGGAGGCTAAAGCTCTACATGTATGCTTATTGATTGGTACTGATGTTGAATCCAAATCCTGTATGTACTGTAGTACTACTTGAAGCTCTAGGCCTAAACAGCAAAGTATGGTGTATGTCCACATTGCTTGGAACCATTGTTTTGTGTGGTCCCTGTAGTCATCACAGATTACATTCCTCAAGCTTAAGGCTTTGTAAGTACTGACACACAGTACTGTATGGTACACACGTAAACTTATCTGGGTTGCCATACCTTTGTGTCTTGTAATTATGTCTGATGTGTGTGTGGGTATGCCTGTAACATGTCCTCTGTCATATGTGTGTTACAACATATAACTGCGTATCTAGCAACATTTATAGTTTACTACAGCAGTATGGCACCTATATTCACAATTGTGCACATATTTTGGGCACGGGTTTGCCATCAAGTTGTGTGGTATAATGGTAATACTGTAACTGGGCCTTACAAACATTGTGATGGATGACATACTTCTTTATGCATTGGCTTGATCTATACCTTCTGTGGCTACGTGGTGTATTGTGTCGCATACAGTGTGCCATGTACTGTTGTGTAGTCTTATACAGTGATTTTATTTTGTTACTGTTCAGAACATGGTTTATTATATAGAGCATGACAGGCACTTTCAAGCAGTTGTGGGGTGAGCACTGATAAGTGGTAGTGAAAGTGTTTAATCTCAGTCAACTAATAGGTTGCTATATATGGCAGTTCAGTGATATCTTTACTGTATAATGTTAAATGTGCCATATGACTTGCTCATACATATCTTTTCTTTCCAGGGATCATGGCACACCATAAAAATCCTAGCTACAGTAGTGCTGAAGATGAGATTCTTACCAGCTGTATGATTCAGCACTGTAGCCTACTATTCTCCAAAACCAGCCAAGACCAGCAGGAGCGTACTGCAATGTGGCAAGATGTTGTCCAAGGCTAAACGAGGTAGGCCTGCATAACCGGACATATGAGCAGGTACAGCACCACTGCAGTGATCTACTTAGACATGTCCGTCAGTGTGCTTCTGATGTATGGAGACAACAGCTTGCAACAGGTGGTGGAGTTAACATCCATCCCCCCTCACCAGAGTGGAGGAGCTGCTCCTGAGCCTGGTGGCACCTGCCCAACAACAACAGCAGCAGACATTTACCATGATGGAGGTTGGAGCCACCCAGCAAGAACACATGGAGCATGCAGGTAACAATGCATATCTGTAAACTACTGTTACCTCTACTGGTAGATCATGCATATGTGAGATGTGTACTGTGTAGTTAGAAGATGTGGAGCCTGTTGTTGTGCAAAATTGATCATTTGGAACATAATCTGTAGGCCTGTGAATGTAAACTGTTGTTCTACTGTAAGATTGCAAATCCACACTAGCAATGCCACAGTTGTCGCCACTGAAAAACTGTCTCATATCTATCTAGGTCCCTCTGGTGTGACAGCAAAGCAGCGGACAGATGCTGGTGAGTGTGTTCTACATTTATTATTGCAAATAAAAAGTGCATGTCATAGTTAAGGTGTAGGCCATGTACACATGTAACACACTTACCCATAACGCATGCTGTGCATGTTTGCTGTGAGACCATGCACATCTCACTAATGTGATTAGCTGCATCAAACACATGCAATACACAGACCATCTCAAACAAATGTGGCTACACTGTAGTGACCATTGGATAGGCAGAGTTGATACACAACATGCACATAACATACACAACTATGTCATACACAGAACATGTTAACATGCTACACATGAAGGATTCACAAACCCTCTGTAAAGTCACACTCCAGTATCCCAAATGTCATCCACACTGCACACATAATATACCTGAGGGGTAGAGGCCTATCATGGGGCAGTGAAACACTCTGCAACACACAACACATTCATGTTAGGGAATGCTCCTTATTGGCCTCCTTACAAACCCATGTAACAACTGGTTGTGAAATGGTGAATGTAGCCATGGTAGTGCAGTTCTGGTACAGCATGATAGGTTATGGTTTGGGACACATTTGTAGCCTTGAGTGACCACATGATGCTTCATGATGATGGCTTATGGTACTACACCCCATCCAGTTATTGTAACCACAGTACTACACATAGCTTTCATTGCTATACACATCAATGTTGTGTGTGTGCAAATATATTCACCTCTAAACAATATGCATACCAATCACCATTTGCACAACTGACACATATATGTCTTGTGATGCTATTGAGTGGCTAGGTCATATGACACACATTGGGTATGTGTGATGTTTAAATTTGCAGTTGTGTTTTAGCATGCCATGTCATGGATGACACTGGCATGTCCACAATATGATCTACACTCGCCATAACTACTGTACCTTGGGTATGTGGACCAATGGTATTCCATCAGTTATACATGCACCATTGATCTTGTGTGTATACACATCATGCATGAGCTAAAACTGTGTCCACAATTATTTGCTAAAGACATAGAGGCTCTAATCAGAATTGGATATCTATGTGACACACAGATATACATCCAGCCATGGTATGTAGACCCGTGAGTGAAGGTGAACAGTACATTACAGAGTTTTGAATACTTGCACAGCAATGTTGTGTCCATGTATGCATTGCGTTCCAGGGGGAGGCCAATCACCGAACAAGAAAACACATGCATCAAAGCCATGTATACTGTTAGTAACAAGGACTGTCTACACTTGCACTGCATGCTGTTGAGTAACACATGTCCTGCATACTGACATGTGTGATATGACTGTTTTGCTTGTGATACTGTACCCCACCATCAACTACTATTGAGTATGTTCTGAGATTGCTGGTGGTGTGTGTGTGTGTGTGTGTGTGTGTGTGTCTGCTTTAGTGAGGAGTGTATTTGTGTATGTGCATGTGCACGTGTGAATGTGCATGTGTGCATGTGGTCTGACATCATGTACAGGTCTTAAAGTGTGTTTCATGTTTTCCTCTCACAGGTGCTGAGGTGGGGCTGGTTCAGTGCAGCAGGGAACCTGATGTCACTGACAGAGATATTGACAATGAGGATAGGTGAGTTGAGGCACAGGCAGGTTTGTCAGGGTCTGTTGTTGGGCCACCAATTGACAGTACACAAGTCTCCACCCCATCCATGCACACAGTCATACTGCCTGTACATCCATCATCACCAATGCCCTTAGCAGAGGGACAGTGTACAGTCGGCACTGGCCAGGACAATGTGGAATCTATGGCACATGCATCAGGACACAGCAGCCATAGCCAGATGTCTGGAATGGTACCACATAGACAGATGCCCAGGGGTTCTCGTCAGAGCACTGCTGGTCATCATGCCCCTGGCAGACGTGCCACAACTCTTACAACCACACGCATGTTCCAGGCTGTCATGGAGGCACAGGCACGTATGGAGCGGTACACCAGACAGGGACTAAGGGCACAGAGGGCTCATAACACCTCTGTAAATGACAGTATCCGTGACCTAGCATGTGCCATATGTAATTACACTGAGGTCATTGATAGACGTTGGGGTGAGACATTAGATGTCCTCCACAATGTCATGTCCATGTGTCAGGACAGTGCGGGACGGTTGAGACGTCAACGTGGACGTATGCCAGCAACATCATCAGCTGGCAGTCTCCGTGGATGTCCATCAAGTCATAGCCACTCCCGTAGTGCCAGTACCAGCCCCAGCAATGTTGGGGGGGTTGTCCATAGACCGTCCTAGAAGACCATGTGCACGTGTCTCTGGCCAGTCCCAGCAGGGACCTGGATCCAGTGGACATATGTCAACCTCTGAGGATAGTACCCAGTCTGGATTAGTACCTGATACTGTCTGTAGCACCCCTGCCAGGCACAGGTCCTGTATCCATGGCCAGAGACAGTGATCTGTAAAGCCTGCCAGGTACAGTCTGTAGCTGTCCCACAAGTCCCCATATATGGCAGCCACATGGTGGAACTGTGTGCATGCAGACACACACACACACACACATAAACCAGACACCTAGGGCAAACACATACGCGCACACATTACATCCACATTGGCCCATAACAGTACTCTTGGCTCTCACACACACACTCACACATGCATGTTAATTGTATGGCTCAATGTAGGCCTCTGGCAAACCAACAACACACCCTGTGCATATGATGAAACCTGTGCCACCTCCTGTCATCTGTAACATTGATGCAGGAACAGGCTAACATGGTGCTGATGCACAGGGTGACTTCATTACAGTATAGCAATGTTTTAATGTGTAGCATGTTGTCAGCAGTAAAGTGTAATGATATCCTTGAAGGTGTAGCTGAGCAGGCATGATGCATTAAAGCTATAATTATCAATGTAGTATTGTTTACACCAGTGTTTATTTCAATTGTGTATTGTCTGCCCATGTGCCACTTGGCTGATGTGTGTAGTTTTGTCAGCATGTGTTATAGAGTGGACAGTAAGTGTGGGATGTGTGCAGCATAGATTTGCAGGTGTACATTTGTGAACATGGTTGAGGTGCACTGTCTGCATGTCCGTGCATATTGGACACATGGGCAGGGTGACATGCCCTGTATTAGACAGTGTTAACACTCCATAGTTTCTATTGGTGGCCAGTATGCATTGTACTACACACATTTTGGAACGTGAGTACATGACACAGTTTGACACTGTGCTGTGGGTGATACTTGTTGTTACTATCTGTCATTGGTTTGCATTCTGGTAGTATACATAACCTCAACAGCCTGCCCATAAACAATTGTTAGATGATGGCTTGACAACTGACACAAAGATGTAGGACACACAGTAACATTTGCAGCCTTCAAGTACTATTCTATGCCAGTAACAAGTGGTATTCACCTGCACTCGGTCCTGGGACCACTCCTGTTTGGCATATAGCTTTATTAGGTACAAACAAACACAGTAGGGATATGTCTGGCCACGTTTGGCAATGCATACTGTGGGCTATAATGCATTCTCCAGATGACACACACATCCTCCAAAAGGATATCATACAGACAGATACCTGGTGTCAAACCCATGCTGTAAAGCTATAAGCCAAATAAAGCATAGTCATCCACTTTTACAAAACATAGTATTCCCAGAGTACCACATAGGTAGTAGAACCCAAAATGTGGAAGAGGTACCGATGTATACATAGAGCCATGTGTTACGTCATCTCTCCTTTGATAATCACATTTCCAAAGGGTTTTGGAAATCCCTCTGTGGATCACATAAGTAATAAGGGGTCTGCATGTATATCCACAAAGGTTGTTGCACACCTATAATAAATAGCCATCTTTGACAGACTTTGCTGCTTTTGAACAGGTTTCAAATATACCTCAGGCATAAACCCTCACTCACACTATTCAATAGAAACCGTAATGAGTGTATGTGAAACGGATGACGTAGGCCAGGGATCACTGCAGTGGCTAGGCTTGTTACAAGCATACAGATGTGACCTAAGGTCTGGAAAGCGGCAGCACACTCAGGCAAAGATGACAGATGTGTTCATGGAGAAAGCAGGGTTCCCACCTATGAAATAATTGAGGTCACATGTATGTATATGTATTTGCCACACAGCTACCTGACGTGTAATAGGTTCATAGGTTCATAGATTAGTACTAGGCTGACTGCTCTTGCGAGCCATTTTAAGCCTAGCCAATTATCCCTTGTGAGACTCAAACCCTGCACCTTGTGTTTGTAAGGCAAACACCTTAACCATTAGGCCATACTGTTGTCATTGTGATGTCATACAGTAGTAAAAGCAAAAGCAATGACACACTGACACACACACACAGTCACCAAGTGTAGGATTCAAACCCCTACCTAACTACTTTATGATATTACAGCAGTACACATTTATACAACACGCTATATACATTACTAAGAACTCTCTTTTCCACAGGTATATTTGTAGGATGGTGACATCATCAGACTTGACAAAGACGAGTATACCACTTTTAAGGTGTTTCAGTAGTCTCCAAAAAGATTGCTCTTCTCCAAGGAGACACACACAGTTGGCAGGTGCAGGATTCAAACCCCTATCTAACTACTTTATGATACTACAGCAGTATGCATTTACACAACGTGCTATACACATTACTGGAAGTTCTCCTTTCCACAGGTATATTTGTAGGATGGTGATATCATCAGACTTGACAAAGATGTGTATTCCACTTTTAAGGTGTTTTAGAAGTCTCCAAAAAGATTGCTCCTTTCCAAGAAGACACACACACACAGTTGGCAAGTGCAGGACTCAAACCCCTATCTAACTACTTAATGATACTACAGCTGCATGCATTTATATGACACACTATACACATTACTAGGAGTTCTCTTTTCCACAGGTATATTTGTAGGATGATGACATCATCAGACTTGACAAGATCCAGAGGTTCCCTTCACTCTGGAATAAAATCCCAGTCCAGGTTAGGCAGAGTCCCTCATTGACTCTCTTCAAGAGGAATCTTGATGAGTGGATGGGAGATTGTAGGTTTACCCCGGGCATCACTTCTGTGTCACTGTTAGACAGAGGCACAGTATACTAACCTCAAAAAAGGGCATAGCAAAATTAATTTAAAATGGGTGGCGAAAGCCAAACACACTCTGGCTAGGCTTATAAATGCCCTAGGGCAGATAGCCTAGTAGGAACCTATGAACCTATGAGTATACCACTTTTAAGGTGTTTTAGTAGCCTCCAAAAAGACTGCTTCTCTCCAAGGAGACACACACACACACAGTTGGCAAGTGCAGGATTCAAACCCCTATCTAACTACTTTATGATACTACAGCAGTATGCATTTACACAACATGCTATACACATTACTGGGAGTGCTCCTGTCCAAAGGTATATTTGTAGGATGGTGACATCATCAGACTCGACAAAGATGAGTATACCACTTTTAAGGTGTTTTAGTAGTCTCCAAAAAGAAAGCTCCTCTCCAAGGAGACACACACACACACAGTTGGCAAGTGCAGGATTCAAACCCCTATCTAACTACTTTATGATACCAGAGCAGTACACATTTACACAACATGCTATACACATTACTGGGAATTCTTCTTTCCACAGGTATATTTGTAGGATGGTGACATCATCAGACTTGACAAATATGAGTATACCACTTTTAAGGTGTTTCAGTAGTTTTCAAAAAGGTTGCTCTTCTCCAAGGAGACACACACACTCTCATACAGTTGGCAAGGGCAGGATTCAAACCCCTACTTAACTACTTTATGATACTAGAACAGTACACATTTGCACAACACACTATATACATTACTGGGAGTTCCCCTTTCCACGGGTATATTTGTAGGATGGTGACATCATCAGACTTGACAAAGATGTGTATACCACTTTTAAGGTGCTTCAGTAGTCTTCAAAAAGGTTGCTCCTCTCCAAGGAGAAACACACACTCATACAGTTGGCAAGTGCAGAATTATGCATTTTTTGGCATTCTGCTTGAGGGCATTGTTTTGACAACAGGTATCTGTCTCTGTAAGACCCTTCTGGAGGATGTCTATGTCAGCCGTAGAGTCGATTATGGACCACAGTTAGCAGTCATCTGCAAACTTGGTCAACCATACTCCTCCCGTGCTTGCCTGTACCTCTGAGCAGTATCTACTGAACAGGTGGGGTCCCAGGACCAAGACCTGTGGGATACCACTTGTGACTGGTTTAGAGTCGGACATGGCACCCGCAACTCTGACCATGTATGTTTGATCTGTGAGCCAGTTGGCCACCCATCCTGTGACATAGGGGTTAATGTTCAAGCTGGTAAGCTTGTCCATGATGCCAGAGTGGGGAATGGTGTCAAAGGCCTCAGTGAGGTCCAGGTGGGCTGTGTGGACTACTTTCACCTCCATCTATGTCCTTGGTAACTGTTTCAAAGAAGTCAACTAGGTTTAGGAGGCAGGATCTGCCTTTAACAAAGCCAAATTGGGTAGAGTCCAGTGTCTGGAGGTTCCCAATGTCTCTGTTTATGGGTTCCATGATAATTTGCTCCATAGCTTTGCAGACCAGGCTGAGTAGGCCTACAGGGCAATAGTTTCCAGGTTCTGTTGTGGCACCACCTTTGTGGAGCTGGATGACTGTGGCTGTATGCCATTCTTTGGGTACATAGCCTGTGGTAAAGTTGAGTCTGGACAGTGAATGTAGGTGAAGGTGTAATTCCTTTTGGGGCTGGTGTAAGACGCAGCCTGGGACACCATCCAGTCCCATTGATGCTGTGTTCTTAGCTTTGGAGAGGGCTGTTTTTACCTGCATGTCCATGAAGTCTGGGGCTCTGCATTCTTCGGGGATGGACACAGGCCCTTTTGGGGGTGAGGGGGGGGGTGAAGTTTGCACTGAACTTGTCTGCCAGGATGTGTGCAATGTCAATTGGTTCAGTGAATTTTTTGCCATTTTGCAGTAGCTGACAGCATATTTGAGAGTTGCTACCTAAATGTTTGGTAAAGCTAACGAAGGCTTTGTGGTTGTTATTCTTAGATTCCTTGGCAATTTGTCTTTAGAAACTGGCCTTGGATTATTTTATGAGCGATCTTTGTTTCTTCCTAATAATGATCAGTGATGCCTTTCCTTTTGTGAAGTTGCTCTATCATGTGTTAGTTTCCTCCTTCTGTTGTATAGCTTATTTATGGGCAACAACCACCAGATTGATTTCTTCTTTTTGGAGGAGTATGTCTTGGTTTTATTTGGGATGTCTCAATCCTTGCATCCCTGTAGATGCTCATAGAATGCACTTGTAAATGATTCTGCAGATTGTATAGCATTATCCTATAGCAAGGAGGCTTTGGAACTTTCCACTTTGGTCTTGAGAAGTGTGCAGTTTGCTTTTGAAAATTTCTTCACAGTGGTTTCCTTGACTGGGGGGGGGTGTGGATGTCCAGTGTGATTACTTTATGGTCTGATATTACCAGTGAGGGGTTTATCTCTGGTGTGGAACACTGGTACCCCATGTTGGTGATGATCAGGTCCAGTATGTTGTCACCTCTAGTGGGCATGGTGACCAGCTGTTCCAGGGCGTTTGAGTTTTTAAACTCTAGGAAGCATTAGGCAAAGGACGTTGTACATGAGTAATTCTCCCAGTAAATGTTTGGGTAGTTGTAATCTCTTCATATAATGCTGTTTGGTAGGACCTTTATATTTTCCAGTGTTCTCAGGACTACTGATTGAGGTTCCTGAGACAAGATAGGTGATCTGTAGCAGGCTACAATTTGATAAGCAGCTTTGCCCAATGGTAGTTGCACTTGCATGGGCTCCAAGGCCTCATGCTGTGCCACTAACCTGAAGGTGTGGGTATCCATAAGGTAAATATATACACCCCTTCCTTTTGTATTTCACTCTGGGTTTTGGGGCCGAAGATCAGAGGGATTGTTAGTGTTTTACGTGGAGCATGTCCAGCAGCTCTGTGTTTGACATAGCTTTGTATGTTAGGCAGAGATCAACTCTGAGTAGGCAATATGCGAGAGAGTACAGCTGGAGCATTTTGAGATGGTCTGTGTATGGCATGTATTTCAGGCCACTAATCCTCTTTGTGAGGTATTTCTGCAGGCTTTCCAGTTGTTGTAGATGTCTTGTGAGGTACATAGCAAAAGGGGCGTTGTACTCTATTATGGATCTAGTGAGTGATGAGTAGAGGGGAACAATGTCTTCTTCTATTCTGCATGAGACACCTTTTGTGATGAGGTGTACCACATAGGTTCATAGGTTCATAGGTTCACAGGTTCATACTAGGCTATCTGCCCGAGGGCATTTATAAGCCTAGCCCATTGTTTTGTGGCTTACGCCACCCCTTTAGTATGGGGAACTATACCCATTATTTTGCTGTGCCTCTGTCGAGCAGTGACACTGAGGTAATTCCTGGGGTATATCTGCGATCTCCCATCCATTGGTCAAGATTTCTCTTGACCAAGGCCAGCAGTGCTCTGCCTCACATGTACGGGATTTTGTTCCACAGCATAGGAGTCTTTGGGTGATGAATCTATCTCTCCAGCACGTCCTATTAATAGCCATGTCGAGGTTTAAGTCTCCGCCTTGTGGCTCTGATGGATCTAGATTTTTGAGGTGAAGCATATTCATCAAATCTGGGTTTGACATGGCCTTGTATGTTAGGCAAAGGTCACCTCTGAGCAAGCGGTGGCGACTGAATAGAGCTGGAGTTCTTTCAGTCGGGCAGCATAGGACAGATTTTGAGACCCTTTATCCTTTTGGTGAGGAACTTTTGTGGCCTCTCCAGCTGCTGCAAGTGTCGGGTCAGATACATTCCGAATGGGGCATTGTACTCAATCATTGGTCTGATGAGTGATGAGTAAAGGGAGACTATGACCTCCCTTGATCTAGATGAGAATCCCTTCATGATAAGGTGGGCAATGTAGAAGGACTTCCTAACTACTTTAGTTACATGGGTGTCGAATGACAGACTACTATCAACCTGGGTCCCCAGGTCCCTGATAACTTCTTCTGTGCTCAGTGGATTGCCACCTATTTGGTAGCTAGGGGTAACCTTGTTTTTCCCGAAGGGTATGACTATGCATTTTTTGGCATTTAACTTTAGGCCGTGGCTCTGGCACCAGTTATCCGTTTCTGTGAGACCCTTCTGAAGGATATCTGTGTCAGATGTGTTTTCTACTATGGCGCCCAGTTTGGAGGATTTCCCGACTACTGTGGGGATGTGATTATCACAGGTGTGTCCACTGTCCACCTGTGACCCAAGGTCTCTTATCACACTTTCAGTGTTAAGTATACTACCGCCTATGTTGTAGTTCATGGTGATTTGTACCTAGTTTAGTGGGTTTATCTATAATTCCAGAGTGGGGGATGGTGTTGAAAGCTGTGGCAAGATCTACATAGGCTGTGTGAACCACCTTACCCTTGTCTACAGATCATGTCTCCTAAACCTGATAGACGTCTATCAGGTTTAGGAGACATGATCTGCCTTTTACAAACCCAACATGGTTGTGGTCCAGGGTTTGGAGATTATCAATGTCTTTTTTTATAAGTTATATGATGATACATTCCATGGCCTTGCAAAGCAGGCTCATCAGGCTAATGGGGCGCTAGTTCCTGGGGTCCGTGGTGGCTCCCCCATTGTGTAGTGGGATAACCATTGCTGTGCACCATTCAGCAGGCACAAAGCCTGAGGTGAGGCTATGACTAAACATGGTACGTAGGTGTGGTGCCTGTTCGTTCTGTAGTTTGTGTAGAACACAGCCTGGGATGTTATCTGGTCCCATGGTTGCTGTGTTCCTGGCATTGGAGAGTGTTTTTTACCTGTGCAGCCATGAGTTTGCAGTCTTCCATTATAGAGATGTGCTCTTTCAGGGGTGAGAGGGGGTAAAGTTAGCACTGATCCTATCTGCCAGGATGTTGGCAATATCAGTTGGGTCTGTTTATTTAGTGCCATTGTGCTGTAACTCAGAACAGATCTGAGTGTTGCCATTGAGATTCCTGACATAGCTATAGCATGCTTTGTGGTTGTCTTTAGAACCAGTGTTGATTTTGTTTTCATAACTAGC
This sequence comes from Protopterus annectens, assembly GCF_019279795.1. Lineage (NCBI taxonomy): Eukaryota > Metazoa > Chordata > Ceratodontiformes > Protopteridae > Protopterus > Protopterus annectens. Next base: position 161,343,524 of record NC_056741.1, read on the forward strand.
TTTGGAGGATTTTATCAGGGATCACAGCTTCTTACTGATGTTGACCATGGAGCTCCTCCACTCATGGGATTTTACCGTCTTGTGCAACAGTTTCTTCCTTCTGTTGTGCAGTTTGTTTATGGCAGGGGAACACCAGATTGGCTTCCTTTTCTTGGAGGATAGCGTCTTGGTTCTGTTTGGGATAGCACGATGCATGAAGTCATGTAAGTGCTTATAAAGTGCAATTGTGAAGGATTCAGCAGTCATAACTGTATTGTCCATCTGCATGGGTGTCCTGCAGTTCAGCACTTCAGTCTTAAGAAGCATGAAGTTGGCTTTGGAGACATTTTTTAACATGGTTTCTTTAATGGGGGTGTGGGTCCAGAATGTGGATATGTAGGGTAATTAGCTTATGGTCAGATGGGACCAATGAGGTGCTGACTTCAGGTGTGGAACACCGGTCACGCAGGACAAACCAAACCCCATAAACAACACAAATAACCACAAAGTGAGCCAAATACTACTCATTGCCAGAAGTCTCAGCCTCCAGATGCACACACTCGAGGCACTTCTCATTATGGAGAATACTGATATCTGTGCAGTAACAGAAACCTAGTTCAAGGCTCCAGACAGCACACCAGCACTACCAGGATACTACTCATTCCATACCTTCCAGCATCAGAACCTGCATCATAGCACATAGGGTGAGGATGTATCCATATTCATCAAGGATACCTACACCTCTCTCTACATGCTCTCTACAGGATATGTACCCATAGAATGTTGCACAGCAACGTTCTTCACACTCCACAGGGGTGGGGCCACAAACACCCCTTGGCATTCATGCTCTATGAGCCTGGCGAGTGTGTTCTGCAAGGCAATGGAGCCAATCATAATGGAAGTCAACAATACAGAGATTGGGAACCTTCACACAGTTGAGCACACCCAGTTTGGCTTCGTCAAATGCAGACCACACCTCCTGAAATGGAAAGATTTTGTTGACAGTTACCCAGGCTACAGATGATTGAAATGAGCTCAACACAGCCTACCTATACCTCACTAAGGCCTTTGACACCATTCCCCAGTCAGGTATCATAGATGAACTCACCAACCTGGCCATGAATCCATACATCACAAGATGGATTGCAAACTGGCTCACAGACAGATCCCACACAATAAGAGTTGCTGGCTACATGTCAGACTCTACACCAGTAACGACTGGTGTCCCCCAGGGTTCAGTCCTGGGGTCCCTCCTGTTTGGTATAGACTTCTCAAATGTACATGCCAACACAGGAGGGTTGTGTTTGACTAAGTTTGCTGGGAACTGTAAAGTGTTTGCCATAATAGATTCCCCGGAAGACAGACATATTCTCCAGAAGGGACTCTATGAGACAGATGTGTGGTGTCAGAATCATGGCCTCAAGCTCACTGTGGAGGAATGCATAGTGATCCTCTTTGTTGAAAACAAAACACCCACAAACTACCACATAGGTGTTACCCCCTTAAAAATGACAAGGTGATAAGGGATCTTGGGACACAAGTAGATAGTCATCTTTCCTTTGACAACCATGTTGCCAAAGTGATTGGGAGATCCTATGTGGCCCACCTAATCAACAAAGGGTTTGCATCAGGATCCAAAGAGGTAGTGTTGGCACTCTACTCTTATGTCATCAGACCCATCATTGAGTACAGTGCACCATTTTGGATGTACTCAACTAAGCATATCCAGCAGCTGTAGAGACCACATAGGTACCTCACCAAGAGGATTACTGGCCTCAAACAGTTGTGTTATGCAGTACAACTGGTAAAACTAAATCTGTTCTTCGTTGCGTACCACCTACTCAGAGGCACACTCTGCCTAACATACAGAGCCATGTCCAACACATAACTGTTGAACATGCTCCATCTACAGATAACAACATTGAGTCGCCCTACACATTCCAGGGATATGAACCTCATCACAACGATGAATACAACATGCTGGTGGGATAGAGTACCATCCCAGACACTTGCCTTACAACAGAGTCACAATGTACATCAGACAGAACCCCTCGCTGACACTCTTCAATTGGAACCTTGATGAGTGGATGGGAAACAGACAATTCATGCCAGGCATCACATCAGCAGCCCCACTAGAAAGGGGCTTAGGGTACTAACTATTAGAACTAGGCCTTGGGAGACTACCCAATGGTGTGGTGAATGCTGCACAATGTGTGTAGGTTGATATATGCCTTCGTGGAGATAGTCTACTACATACCTATGAACCTATGTGACAGGTACATGTCTACAGATAGTAGGTGTGTACTTCATTGTACAGTCATGTTGTACAGCAGGCACATGGACCACATACACTGTAATGCTTACAGATACTGGTGGCTGTTATGTACAGTGGGAGAAATGTGCACCTCATGTCCTTCATGCCACTGGGATGTGTGCTGGGTGGGACAGTCCCGGATGGCTCCCTGTCATAGTCACCCTCTTACACACATCTCTGCCCATCCATCTTTGGCTTATTATACTGTGTTCCCCCTACATATATATATATAGGTACAAAGGTAGCTAATAGGCTATCTGCCTGAAGGCATACATTAGTATGGCCAGAGTGTGCAGCTATCACCACCCATGGAGTTAGTTCCCAAGGCCTCTGTGTAGTAGAGCTGATGAAGTGATCCATGGTGTGACAGTTAAGTTTCACATACACTCATCAAGGCTCCTCTGTTAGAGTGTCAGTGAGGGACTCGGCTTAATGTCGGTTGGGAGCCTGATCCAAAGCAAGGGAAGTCTGTGAGTTAGTAATGTATCCCTCCAACATGTTCTATTTAATGTTGTGATGATGATATCCCTACAGCATGTGGTACAGTGAGCTTGGGTTTACTTCAGATAGCGCATGTACATCAGTTCTTCATTGGACATGGACCTGTCTGTTGGGCAGAGATCTCCTGAGTAGACAGTATGCAACAGAGTACAGATTGAGTTAAATTCAGTCTTGTTGTATGGGGCAACTGTTTGAGGCCAGTAATACTCTTGTTGAGGTACTTCAGTGGTCTTTCCAGCTGCTGAAGGTGCCTAGTCAGATTCATCGCAAGTGTGTTGTGGTACTCTCTGACGGGTCTGATGACTGATGAGTAGAGGGAACCTCCTTTGACCTACATGCAAAGACCTTCGCAGTTTGTGGGAACACATAGCATGATTTTCTAACCACTTTGTGAATGTGTTTCTGGAAGTAGAGATGACTATCCACATGTGTCCATAGATCCCTTATTATCACCTCCATATTTAGGGTGTTGGCACCTATGTGGTATTTGTATGACCGTAGCTCGAGGCCATAATTTTGACACCACATCTGTCTGACTGAGACCCTTTTTAAGGATGTCTCTGTTGTCCCAAACATCAATTATGACAACTTTTTTTCAGTCATCCACAAACTTTGCTAAACATAGCCCTCGTGTGTTTGACTGTATTTCTGAAAAGTATACATCAGACAGGAGGGGTCCCAGGACTGAGCCATGGGGAACAGCAGTTGTTACCAGCTTGAACAGGAGACCACAATCCTTACCTTGTGAGATCTGTGTCTCGGTTGGCAATCCATCAGATGACATACATATTTATGCACAGGTTGTTGAGTTTGTGGATACGACGTGTGTCTGGGATGTTGGAAAAGGGCTTTTCAAGGTCTATGTGGGACATGTGTAGTTCATTTCATTGATGTATGTCCTGGGTGACTGCCTTGAAAACAGTCTAGCAGGTTTGAGAACCACGATCTGCCCCTGACCAAACCAAAATGGGTAGGGTTGGGTGTTTATAGGCTCCCAATAGCTCTGTTTATGAGTTCCATCATGATGGACTCCATGGCCTTGCAGATCAGGCTTAATAGGCTTATAAGACAATAGTTCCCATGGTCTGTTGTGCACCAACACTTGTGGAGTGTGCCAAATGTTGCTGTAACCCATTTAACAGTTTTATATCCTGTACAGAGGGTGAGTCTCAACAGACTGTTCAGGTGCAGGGTCTGTTTGTTTTGGAGTTCACATATGACACAGCTAGGGAAACCATGTCATCCCACAGACGCCTTGTTTTTAGGTTTGGAAAGAGCTGTTTAACCATTGTATATGTGATTTCTGGGTTTTCACAATCTCCAGGTATATTAATGGGCCCTTTTGTCAGTGAGAAGGGGGTAAATATGTATGGACCTGTCTGACAAGATGTTGGCAATGTCAATCATGTACATGTATTCATTTACAGTTTGCACTGACTCAGAACATATATGAGTTTACACTGATATTTATGACATAGCAAAAGAAAGCTTCATGGTTCTCTATGGACTCTGACAATATTTTTGCCAGAACATGGCTTGGATAATGTTAGGTGTGCTCATTGTTTATGATGATACTGATTGGAGATGTATTGCTCTTCTTTGAATTTTCACTTTCTTTGAACAACTTAAGTACTTGTAGTACATAGTCTGATTATGACAGGAGTCCAATATATTATATGGGTCTGTTTTCATATAACTGTGTGCAAAAGGCAGGATTGGTGAATAGTGACAAGTTTCTGGGGTATGAACTGCAACTGCCAGATATGTGTGGCCCACTGCTGTACTCAGACATGGCCTAAGTGTGTGAGCATGCCCAGTATGACCTTTCAGTATGTTGTTGACTGACATTTGCTTCGTTTATTTAAGTGTGTGAGCATGCCCAGTATGACCTTTCAGCATGTTGCTGACTAAAATTTGCTAAATTTATTGGTGTGTGGGCACGCCCAGTATGACCTTTCAGTATGTTGCTGACTGAAATTTGCTAAATTTGTTTAAGTGTGTGGCGTGTCCAGTATAGACATATATACTACATATGTGTGAAAAATCAAGTTGGTTTTTACTTCAGGGCTCACCTTTGTGTTGTACATCAACAGGAAGCACGCCGTGGCTGCAGGTCTTCCATAAGTCACTTTGCATAGACTTATCAACATTTCTACACATAAGGGGGCAGCTATTATTTGTACATTTCTACCCGGGGGGCACACCTGATTGTTATTGTGGGTGTACATAGGATGAGGGGTTCACCTGACACTTATAACACATTTTCTAGGCCTGCACTGCTATGTCAGGTACTCCATTTCAGTCTGTACTTTTGCCTATCGTACTGGCTAGAGGCATACTACTGTACTACAGATATTAGCTTCCAATTTAACGTATATTAGTTTGTGACTTCATAGCCTACCCAACCAACATCACACTGTCTGGCCTGCTGTTATCTGTCTGCATAGGCCTGGGGGGAAGTTACTCATATGCCTCTTCAGTGGGCATGATACAGCATTTGTTTGTGTTTGCGTTAGTCTACAATTGTCCTGCTGTGTCTGTGCCAATGAAATGCTGTCATGGCTTAGTGGTTCAGTACTGTGACTATAGAGCACAGTATCCTGAGTTCGAGCCCTGTCACTGCTTTTTATTTTCCTGCTGGGCAGACCAGACTGCTTAAGGAACAGTAAAGCAGGTGTGAGCGTGTTTGCCTGACTTTGCTCAACTTTGTCCGACCTTGCCCGACTTTGCCCAACATTGCCCAACATTGCTCAACGTTGCCTGACGTTGTGCTAGTTAGCGCGGTGCACAGCCCCGCGCAATTGTGTTTAAATATGCTAAATAGTGGTAAAATGTGCTTAGCACTGCTTTATATTGTTGAAAATAGGGCAATCATGCCTCAGGTGGTGCTGCAGGGATGCCTATATCGGATGCACATAGTACACTCCCTATACATGTTTAAAAACAGGTAGTGTCAAGTTAGGCATCCCTTTTATTGTATGTGTGAGTCACAGAGAGGTGTCATTTCCAGGGTTCCTCCTGAGTCAGTGTATGTGCTATGTGTTGCCTCTTTGCCAAGGCCAAGGCATACTGGGTACGCCTCCTTCTGCCTTCTGGGGCAGGCACAGGTTGTTCCTCCTCCGAGTCATGCTGTGCCTGTGCAGGCCTTAGCAATGGTGGGGGGCTGGCCCTGCCCCATGCTGTTCCTGCTGCAGCTGTTTTCACAGAATCATATTGTGTAGCATGGCACATACCATGGCAATTTGGGTACATGTAGTTGGTGAGTACTGCAAGGCTCCATCAGACGTGTCCAGGCACCAGAACCGTGACTTGAGCATCCCAAACACACGCTCAATAATGTTTCTTGTTTGTGCGTGTGCCTCATTATGGAGTTCTTGTTCGGGTGTGTGTGCATTTCTGATGGGTGTCATCAGCCACGGCTCCAGTGCGTATCCAGCATCCCCCACTAGGTGACTGTCAGGGATGTCCCCACTGGCAAATTTCTGGTACAGCTGCGTCAGATGCCAGATGTGGGAATCGTGATAGCTTCCAGGGCAGCTAGCACACACATTCATTATTATGCCCTGGGCATCTCACACAACCTGGCAGTTGATGGAGGGGAAGCCCTTGCGGTTGATGTAGACCCTACCCCGCTCACTGGGTGGTGCTTTGATGTGTATGTGCGTGCAGTCTATTGCACCCACTACCTCAGGGTATTCTGCTATTTGGTGAAAAAAGACGCATATTGGTGGCCAATGCCTTATGGGAATTGGGGAAATATATGTGCTCACCGACATGTGCTGACATGGCATCCAGGAACTGGTGCAGTACCCTGGATGCTGATGCCTGTGAAACAGCCATCATATCACCAGTTGGTCTCTGGAAGGTACCTGTAGCTAGTATTCATAGGCCAACACATACCTTGGTATCCACTGGCATGGGTTCCCCTCTGTTGGTTCTGTGTGTGAGGCGTGGCCGGCACAGCTCAACAATTTGCTGCAGGAGGTCTCTGTCGACTCTATAGCGCTCCACTATCTCCAGCTCATGTAGCCCCTGGTAGGTTACCCTGGGTCTGTACACTCTTCTCCATCTCCTCACTGTGGGTTGCTCAGCATCATTCACAATATCACCACCCTCAGCATCTTGCACATGTTGGTTTATGATAGCAATAGCAGCCCTTAACATTTTGTCTGACTTAAGCTTTTTAAGTTTTCACTCTTTGTATACTGCAGTGTTGCAGAGTTCTTGGGAAAAAGCAGGGTAGACTGCTGTTTGCAGAGTTTAAAGTGCTAGGCTGGGCTGGGCTAGTCTACTACCTGTGTAATTGGCAGATTCTGATATATTTCACCTGGCAGCTCTGCTAGTTCTCCTTGGTTAACTTCCTACTACTTCTTTTCCTTCCTTTTCCCTTCCTGTTTCCGCCCAGGGCAGCGCCGCACAAACACGCACACACGGGCGCACACGCACGCACACGCTGTGTGCACGTTTGCAAGAAATTTCAGATATATCCATGGCGTACGCCTTTGGTTTCTTGTTTTCAGCTAGGACAACTGCAGACACACCTCTTGCAATCCTGAGCAACTCAGGGCAAACCCAAGCCACTGTGCTCCAATAAGCTTACGGTCTTTCAGACATACCCCCTCATGATGTCACCTATCTTCTACTCTACTACTCCCCTACTCTTACACTTACACTCTAGGGACATGGCTCACATGCCGGGGAAAATTGGGATTCACTATCCTTATCCTCATTTGCATAGGATTGCCTACTAATGCTTGGTTACATCTCGCACACTGAGCTTCCTCCCCTTAGCAACCACTACTCAGTGGCCATGTTGTTTTCAGCCTGCCATTCACCTGCATGGCAGAACAAGCTTTTTAGTGAAAATGCCCATTTTTTGTTTAAACATCAGAGATCGGGGACAAAAAATGGATTTTAAGGATTTACAACATTTGCAAATGCCAATGGCCCTATATTTGGCCATTGGCATGCTTCCTCAACTAGATACATCCTTTATTTGGAGCTGTCACTCCGTTTAGCTATTTGCAGAATGGTACTCCGTTACATATGCTCCACAAGTTGGGTGTGCGATGGATGAGAAAGAATATTTTTGGAGTGAGTTAGATGAAGTGGTGATGACTGTACCCAAGGGTGAGAGACTGGTGATTGGAGCAGATTTCAATGGGCATGTTGGTGAAGGGAACAGAGGGGATGAGGAAGTGAAGGGTAGGTATGGTGTTAAGCAAAGGAATGCAGAAGGTCAGATGGTAGTGGATTTTGCAAAAAGGATGGACATGGCTGTGATGAATACGTATTTTAACAAGCGGGAGGAGCATAGGGTGACATACAAGAGTGGAGGAAGATGCACACAGGTGGATTATATCTTATGTAGAAGGGCCAATCTGAAGGAGACTGGAGACTGTAAAGTGGTGGCAGGGGAAAGTGTAGTTAGGCAGCATAGGATGGTGGTTTGTAGGATGACACTGGTGATCAAGAAGAGGAGGATGAGTGTGAGGGCAGCACCAAGGATCAAATGGTGGAAATTGAAAAAGGGTAATTGTGAGGTGATGTTCAGGGAAGAGTTAAGACAGGCACTGGGTGGCAGTGAAGAGTTACCAAATAGCTGGGTAACTAGAGCAGAGCTAGTAAGAGAGATGGCTAGAAAGGTGCTTGGTGTGACATCTGGAAAGAGAAAGGAGGACAAGGAGACCTGGTGGTGGAATGAAGAAGTACAGGAGAGTATACAGAGAAAGAGGTTGGCGAAGAAGAAGTGGGATTGTCAAAGAGATGAAGAAAGTAGACAAGAGTATAAGGAGATGAGGTGCATGGCAAAGAGAGAGGTGGCGAAGGCTAAGGATAAGGCGTATGAAGAGTTGTACAAAAGGTTGGACACTAAGGAGGGAGAAAAGGACCTGTACCGATTGGCTAGACAGAGGGACCGAGCTAGTAAAGATGTGCAGCAGGTAAGGGTGATAAAGGATAATGAGGGAAATGTACTCACAAGCAAGGAGAGTGTGTTGAGCAGATGGAAAGAGTACTTTGAGTGGTTGATGAATGAAGAGAATGAGAGGGAGAGAAGGTTGGATGATGTGCGGATAGTGAATCATGAAGTGCAGTGGATTAGCAAGGAGGAAGTAAGGATAGCTATAAAGAGGATGAAGAACAGAAAGGCTGTTGGTCCCGATGACATACCTGTGGAAGCATGGAGGTGTTTAGGTGAAATGGCAGTGGAGTTTTTAACTAGATTGTTTAATGAAATCTTGGAAAGTGAGAGGATGCCTGAGGAATGAAGAAAAGGTGTTTTGCTACCGATTTATAAGAATAAGGGTGATGTGCAGAGCTGTAGTAACTACAGAGGGATTAAACTGATCAGTCACAGCATGAAGTTATGGGAAAGAATAGTGGAAGCTAGGTTAAGAAGGGAGGTGATGATTAGTGATCAGCAGTATGGTTCCATGCCAGGAAAGAGCACTACAGATGCAATGTTTGCTCTGAGTGTTGATGGAGAAGTACAGAGAAGGTCAGAAGGAGTTGCATTGTGTCTTTGTGGATTTAGAGAAAGCATATGACAGGGTGCCTAGAGAGGAGTTGTGGTATTGTATGAGGAAGTCGGAAGTGTCAGAGAAGTATGTAAGAGTGGTACAGGATATGTATGAGGGTAGTGTGACAGCGGTGAGGTCTGCGGTGGGAGTGACAGATGCATTTAAGGTGGAGGTGGGATTACATCAAGGATCAGCTCTGAGCCCTTTCTTATTTGCAATGGTGATGGACAGGTTGACAGACGAGATCACACAGGAGTCCCTGTGGACTATGATGTTTGCCGATGACATTGTGATCTGTAGTGAGAGTAGGGAACAGGTGGAGGAGACCCTGGAGAGGTGGAGATATGCTCTAGAGAGAAGAGGAATGAAGGCCAGCAGGACTAAGACATAATATATGTGTGTGAATGAGAGGGAGGATAGAGGAATGGTGAGGATGCAGGGTGTAGAGGTGGCAAAGGTGAATGAGTTTAAGTACTTGGGATCAACAGTTCAGAGTAATGGTGAGTGTGGAAGAGAGGTGAAAAAGAGAGTACAGGCAGGATGGAGTGGGTGGAGAAGAGTGTCAGGAGTGATTTGTGACAGACGAGTACCAGTAAGAGTGAAAGGGAAGGTCTACAAGAGGGTAGTGAGACCAGCTATGTTATATGGGTTGGAGACAGTGGCACTGACAAAAAGGCAGGGAGTCAGAGCTTGACGTGGCAGAGCTGAAGATGTTAAGATTTGCGCTGGGTGTGAAGAGGATGGACAGGATTAGGAATAAGTATATTAGAGGGTCAGCCCAGGTTGGAAGGTTTGGAGACAAAGCCAGAGAGGCAAGATTACATTGGTTTGGACATGTGCTGAGCAGGGATGCAGAGTATATTGGGAAAAAGATGCTAAGGATGAAGCTGCCAGGTAACAGGAAAAGAGGAAGGCCTAAGATAAGGTTTATGGATGTGGTGAGAGAGGACATGCAGGTGGTTGGTGTGACAGAGCAAGATGCAGAGGACAGAAAGAGATGGAAACAGTTGATCTGCTGTGGCGACCCCTAATGGGAGCAGCCGAAAGAAGAAGAAGAAGACTCCATTACCAACGGAGTACATTTCTGCAAATAACACTACTCTTACACGGACAGGTTAGTGTTTCCTGGATCGCAAATTTACCTCATTTGCATAGCTTTTAGCAGCAAATGAGGTAATTTGCATACCATAACACTGTCCGTGCAAGAGTAGCTTTAGAAGTTCTCATGCACACCCCTGCCGGCTGTTGCTGGATCGCTCGGCAAACATATTGGCTGTCTGCCATCTTACACTAATCTTAGACTCTGTGCAAGCCTTCATGAATCTGGCCCACAATCTATTAAACAGCTCATTGTTTTCCATGATTTTGTCAGACTTATCTTCATGGCCAGCTCCATCATTTTATATACTACTGAAGTCAGGATAATTTGTCTGTAGTTCCCTACGCTGCTTCTTGCTCCACCCTTGCTGAAGGGCACCACCACTGCTTGCTTCAAATTTTGTGAGGCCACCTTTATGTAAGGAAATCTCTAGTAGAGATTCACCTAATGCACCAGCAACTCTCTTAAAATGTTTTGCGGGATCCTCTTAGTCACTGGTGCATTTTCCTTCCTTAAAGTCTTTAATGTCTTTCACACTTCTTCAGCTATTAACATTCATCTGTACTTTGTTCTGCTGAGCTGTCCATGTAGATAAGTATGTATGATGGTGTTAAGCTGACTGGTACAAAACCAGGACTGAGATATTTGGCTCGCAGTATGATTTTTATGTTAAAAATGTCAGATTCTGTAATTCAACACTGCAGATTTGGAACAGGCAATGAGCTGATGTGCTCTTCAAGGTCAATCACCCCAGTGTAGTTGCTGTTTCTAATGTCACTCACCATTTATGCAGGAATTCTGATTTTACCAATAAAAAGGACATATAAATTGCTGATGGTTATACAAATTGGTCAAAACAAACAAGAAGTACCTTGAAGTTCCACCAACAGTAACTTCTGGTGACCATAAAAACAGGCACATTTAAATGCAACATGTGCAAACAATATTTCTATACTAGGGAAGGTCCTGCTATCTATATGCCTAACATTGGATACATCCATAGTAAAGGCTCAATGGAAGGAATGTCTCTATTTTTATGCAGGGAAGACTGAACGTTGCTTGTGAGAGAGGATTTGCAACCATATGAATGATATCTACAGAAAATCTAGTTATAATGCTCTTTTTAAGCATATTTTAGAAAATCTTCTGCAAGCTTTTTTTTTTTAAACTTGATAAAGTAGAGAAAAATCCCTGGGGGGGGGGGGGGGTGCATGGAGTGAAATGGTTGAGGCCCTTGAGCTATTTTGGCAAATCCGGACTGGAGCAGATAACACCAGGTTTAAATGATCAGGTTTCCATTCCTTGTTTTTTTAAAATTAAAATCATGTTATATTTAGATTTTAATAATTTCATTGAAATCGTGTGTTATTTTTTTTTTTATTTTATTTGGGATCAAATATCAGCATGTATGTTTTGAAATCTGTTATGTGACTTTGTTTTAAAAGGAAGTGACACTTTCTTGTGGGCATTCTGATGAAGTCCTATGCACCAAAGGATGAAAGTGCTTGCCTTTGCATTAAAAACTGTCTGCGGTGAGTCCTGCAGTGTTTTTTTTATTTTACTTTTTCTTTCTTTTTCTCACAATTCATCTTAGTCTTCATTTTCTCTTGCAGTTATTCATTCATTCATTATCTAAGCAAAACTGTACTCTAACTGTGGAGGAAACCATTACATTAAGTTGGTGGTTGCAGCCCCCATAAGACACGGGGGCTCTAGATGCTCTGAGGTGCATTTTAGAGTTTTTAAAACAACCTTTTCATCCAATGATTGCCTGAACATAAAACACAAAGAAAGAAAGAAATTTAGTATCACTCTTCAACTTTGTTCCTGCATTCTTTCAGCGCATCCAAACTGACCAAGACTGCACTGTAATAGCTGCAGTGAAAATAATTGTGTTAAGCCATGATGTTTCTAAATGTTCTGAGATGCATTTTAGAGTATTGTTAAACAGCCAATTCATCAAATGATATCCTAAATGAAAACCATGACTAAGGAAAGAAATTCAGTCTTAGCCTTCGACTTTGCTTTTTCCTGCATCCTTTCAATACACTCCAATTGACCAACACTACCTTGCAATAACTAATAGATACCCTAAGGTGCATTTTAGAGCATTTTACCTTTTGATCCAATGATGGTCTGAGCAAAGATCGTGCATACAGAAAACAAATTCAGCCTTAACTGTTTTTATTTCAAGGAAAACATTTATTATATCCAAGTTTTAAAACTCAAAGCTGACCAAACACCAGTTCAAAATAAACAAAGAAGACAAATGCATGTCAGAGGATATAGTACCTTCCCTCCCACCACACCTTAAAAATAGGTAGCCATTTTCTGTGCATGCCCCTCTGGTGTTAAATTGGGATTAAAGTTAAGGCACAAATGCCCACAGTCATATTTTAAGCTGCTGTCATATTTATAAACAGTATGCCTCCTCACCCTCACCTCCAAGAAACAGACATCTTCAGTGTACCCTTATGATGTCAGACTGATGCAAAACTTAAAAAACAATAGAATATTTGCTGTCAGACATATATAAACCACATATTTATTTACTCTCCCCCAAAAGATATCCACCTGTATATGCAAGAGATATTTGATTGTAAGGAAAATGAAAAAAAAATACAATAATGTTTCCAACTTACAAGCTATAGTGACCCTCTATTCACTCCTGTGAGTGAGAAGTTGCAACAGTTTAGACTATACACGGAGAGTTTCATTGCTTAGGACTGACTGCAAATGCAATACTGACTTTTAAAAGCTGTTGTTGTAACTTCACTGAAATCTCCAACTTCAGATCTGTAGCATTCCTCTCACCTCTCTCATTAAAGAGAGATTGAGATCAGCTAATTGTCCCCCATCCCTACCACTTTGTCACTGGGGTGGTTGGCCCTCTCGCTCCACCCCAGCTTCATTACTGGTGTTTATACAAGCTGTTGTTTACATTATTCCTAACAGAATCATAACAGTGTTCATAAATTCTTTTGTGCAAATTCCTCTGAATTTTTCCAACATAAAAGCTGGAACTATTGAAGCATTTCACAAGACATACAAGACCTCTGGAGCAACAGTTAACATACCATAATTGCATATTTCTGCAAATTGTACCATCAATATTCATTGTTTCCCATGAAAAATATATGAACATTGATTACAAAACTCACATTTGTGGGTTCCTTCTTTTATTGCCTACCTTATTCATGTTAGAGAAAATGTTACTTTCTAATATATGTTTAATGTTCCAAGCAGTCTTAATAAGCTCACTGGCCAAAAAAAAATCTCCATTTTTATCCTGATGATTTCTTTAAACAGATGACTGTCCAAATTATGCCGTAACATGACTTCTATAATAACCCACCCAGTTCTCAAAGATCTAATCCCAAAAAATTCTGGCATGCAATAAATCAAATACTCCACCCCGGTAACTCATCTGCCCTACAAATACACCCCTTGAAACCGCATCAAACTTCAACTCCTACTTCATAGACTCCATCAGTAAGTTGACAAGTTGATAAGTCCTATCTCCTCTAATTCTAACACTAAAACTCCTCCAGATCCTCCATCAAGTCAAAATTCTACTAACACCTTCTCCCTTAAACCTATACCTACCAGCTATATTAAATCTTTACTTCACAAACTAAAACCCTGATCTGCTTCTGCAGGCAATCTACCTCCCCACTTTCTCCAACAGCAGACTTTCCCAGTTTCTATACTAATTAACCAGTCCATCACTGAATCGAAATTTATCTTTATCTGGAAAGAATTCTATACCCTATCCATTCACAAAGGAGGTAACTCCATTGAAATTTCCAACTTCAAACCTACAGCCATCCTCTCACCTCTCTCAAAAACACTTGGAAAATGCAAGCATAAGCAAGTTATGGAACACTTATTTCAAGAAAATCTGCTCACCCCTACACAGCATGGCTTTCATTCTAAGTATGGCACCAGTACTGCCCTACTATCCTTCGTCAATACTATTTCTCAGGCCAGGCACAACAATAAACTAGTGTCATGCTTATTCCTAGAACTCTCTAAAGCATTTGACACTGGGTCTCACTCCTTTCTTCTTGACAAACTCACTAACCTCAGTTTCTCCTCTTCTACTACTGCCTGATTTTCCAGCTACCTCTCTGACCGACTACAATCAGTAAAATGTCTTTTGGCTCTCTTCTCCCCATCAAAATGGGTGTTCCCCAAGGATCTGTTCTTGAACCACTACTCTTTAATATCTTCACTAATTTACTCTATACCTCCTGCCCTCAGTCTACTCTCGTCCAATATGCTGATTGACTCTACTATCATCACTATTGCAGACACCCTCTCTGACTTGCATTCTATTACTCAGAAATCCTTCAACTCTGCTGAGACCTGGCTATCCAAAAACCAGCTAATTCTGAATGCTAAAAAGACTGAACTCTTACTTTCTCTCCCCAAAAGCCTGAATAACCTCAAATCCACTTTTACTATCCATTCTCTACATAATACACCTATCATAGTTGAACCCTACACAAAACTCCTGTGGGTCATGATAGAAGACCAACTGAAATTCAATTTGCATGTCAACAATTGTATTAAGAAAACCCACCTAAACCTCTCTCTCTTATATGGAAATAAAAAGTTCCTATCCAACAAGACCAAAGTTTCTCTCTCTCATATCTATCTCCTACCAAGCCTAATGTACAGCTTTCAGAAAACTCTCTAACCTCCAGACCACCCTCCTAACTAACCTATAACAAAGTGGTTAGATGTGCTGGAAATCACAGCAGCAGATCTCATCACTGTCTCTCTTTAAAACACTGGCTGGAACTACCCCACCAGCTTCTCTTCTCCCATCTTCAAATTATCCACTCTATCTTATACCAACCAACCATTTTCTGTCCCAGCTTGACTCCTCTTATCTCCTCATACAACCCTTCCAGTTCTCTCCAAAGTTCAGTCCAAGACTTATTAACCCAAGAGCAAAATTGGTCAAAACTTCTACAGCTACCATCCTACCATCTCCTGGAAGAAACTCCCATTGGAAGTTCGATCACTTAAACTACCAAATGTATTCAAATCAGCTGCCAAAGACTACCTAAAAAGCCACTGGATATGTCACTGTACTCACCCCCTTTAAGCTGTCATCCTCTTCTATTTTTAGTACTCTGTCAGCCTTTTACCGGTTCTCTTCACATTTAGTGCCATCTATCTTTCTCCTTTTAACTTGGGTATACTATTGCCTCTTACACCATGTTAAAATACCTTAACTAATATACCGCCTGTATGTTTTTCTCTAATGGCAACTACCTGGTTGTATCTACAATCTTAGTTTTTTTTTTTCATTCTTGTCCATATATTGTAAATGTAATGTAAACTCAATCACCCTACATATTTTCTAAGATTGTATTTTTCCCAACTTAGAACTTTAATATTTCCTCTTGTATATTGCCAACTCAAGTATTGTTAAAGTATTCTTGTTTACATACTTTTTACTGTTAAAATCTTAAATGTAAATGTTGTGGAGCTTTTCTCCCCAGGCCTCCACTGAAAAAGGGCTATCAGCTCAGCCGGACAAACCCAGTCAACAAATGTAAAATAATAAATAATAATAAAATAACACAACAGCTATCTCCAAAGTTTGTGGGCTATCATGTTTGTCACTAGAAATGTTCATTTTGTCACCCATATGTCCAAGCCCCACCACCAAAAGAAGTGTGTTTATTCCTTTAAGGGTAATCCACCTTCTTAAACCAGTGACTAATTTTGTAGGATAGCCTCTGTTTTCCAACTTGTCACATTCTGTAGTGAAAATGTCATCAGAAACTATATGTGCCAGATGAATAACCTGGCCTTTAACTAGAACCTTTTTCAGAAAAAATGGTTGAGCACTCTAAAGTGTACATAACTCTAATTGAATATTGTTTAAATGTTAGATGAAAATAGTCAATTCTTTTTGTATATACAAATTTCCAAATAATCAGTCTGTCAGTGTGAAAGTGATGAATAAACCTTAAAAATGTGGTCTTGTTGGTGTAGTGTATAAATCTGTTGTATTGATTGATAGTACCACTTCACAAAACAAAAATATCATCTAAGTAATGTAGATATAATTTACAAAATTTGAAATATTCAGATTGAAAAATGTATTTGGTTTTTTAGGTGAGCATGACTAAATTTTTAAAAATGGGGAGTACAAGCTGCCGATAATAAACCCTTTCATTTATTTGTCTTGCCTTCAAAATAGATGAAATTATTGTTCAAGACTATGATCACACATTCCATAACTATGTTAATTTCAATATTATTAAGAAATTTTAATTCAATTAAGGGTTCTTGGAAAAAAGACTTGTGCCTTCTTCCTGTGGAACACAAGTGAAAAGATCCATTACATCAAGAAAGCCAACATTTTCCTGAAATAATTCTTGTTGCAGCCTACAAATAAAAATCCAGGAATTCTTTAATAGGTGCCCCACTTTATAAAATACAGGTTTCAAATGCCTATCAATTGTATAATGCAAAAAGGAATGCTTTGACCCTTCTGCAGGTATAATAGGTCAAAAAGGGTGGTGCTGTATGCCTTTTTCTGCTTTAATAATTTTTATTCAAATACAAACATATTAAAACATTAACATAAGTAAAAGTAGCAATTAAATAATTGTCAGTAATTATTTACACTATCTACAAAAATTGCATACCATATAACTAATTGATATCAGATGTTAATATGCACTGAATTAATTCATCATCATCATCATCTTCTTTCAGCTGTTCGCGTAAGGGGTCACCACAGCGGATCTTCTGTTTCCATTCCTTCATGTCCTCTGTATCATGCTTTTTCACACCAACCGCCTGCATGTCCTCTCTCACCACATCCATAAACCTTATCTTAGGCCTTCCTCTTTTCCTCTTACCTGGCAGCTCCATCCTTAGCATCGTTTTCCCAATATACCCAGCATCCCTCCTCAGCACATATCCAAACACAATCTCGCCTCTCTTACTTTTTCTCCAAACTGTCCAACCTGAGCTGACCCTCTAATATACGGATTCCTAATCCTGTCCATGCACTGAATTAATTAATGAGTAATATTCATTTGAAACATTCAATGCTTCCAACAGCTGTTAAATTTTAGTCCATGCATTGGAGACTAACAATGAAGAAACTCTTGTTTTGTTTGTTTAAATTCATATTCTTTGGTAATTACATTTTTAGTAGAATGATGAACTTTTCAAAGAGAGATTGAGGATTTCCATTTTCTTGTAATGGTCTTTTTGGCTACTGCTAAGATGATCCATAACAGGTCATGTTGATCTTTTTCAAGAAACTTAGAAATGGAGGGTTAAAAAGAAGTAAATATCTTAAAAGTAAAAATGTATCAAAGCAGATGGCTTGAAGACAGTTTTTACCCCCCCCCAATAATCAGACAAACTAGAACAATCATATATACCATGTTTCCAATCTGCTCTACAGATTTCATTGCACATCCAACAATTTATGTTACACTGCTTATATATTTTTGATGGAGTTTGAGGGGTTAGGAAATTATCTATTAAGACATTTCCATGTAACTACTTTCCAATTATGCACCTCAGAAGTTCCACCTATATGACATAATTAACTTATCATCATTAAAAAAATAATTAAATCTATATTATAGTAAATACTTACAATAATTTTCATTAAAGTCTTCTTTATGCTATATTAGAATTTTATATCAGTCACATAAAATACAATAATAGGCTTTTAAAAGATTAAGCAACAGTAATTAATTAGATTAGAGATGGTATTATAATTTAAATAAGACATGTTGATCAAAACAAAATTCAGACTGAATATCATTAATGGATTTTAAAGACTCAGTATTAAAATAATTAAACCCTCCAACAAAACCTTTCTTTTCCCAATTTTTGAATATTGTTTTACCAAAGTTCATTAATATACCTTTAGAAATTTAGAAGGGAATTAGTACACTGAACCATTTTTAGTGCCCATGTTAGATATTAGATGTCTTAAAACTAAATTAAGGTATGTTAAAAATATAGGTGAATAAATATCATGTTGCATATAATTGCAACACACATACCAAAGTAGTTTTCTTTTATACTATCTGTGACAAATATTTAATTTCATTTTTATTATCAAATAGTGATTGTTGTAAAACTTTTCAGTTTGACTGATTTTTTTTATCAAACTAATGTACTAATAACTTCACAGAAGCAGCCTTAGCATTACATTTCTAAATTAACAAATGTTATACCTCCCTTATCCCAATATCTGATATGTTTATAAGCAATTATATTTTTTGGGTGGGGGTGAACATAAACATTTTAATATGATATTGTTATAATTTTAATAGATGTTTGGAAGGAAAAGTGCAGTAGTATAAATAATATAAATTACTTTAGATACTAATACCATTTTAATAAGTTGAAGTCTGTCTTCAAAATTATACAACTGATTATTTCAAGTTTAAATGAATTTGTTTGTTTCTAATAATGTAAAAAATGTAGTAGGCCATGCAAACTCCAAATGACAAAAAAAGCAGCAGTGGTTTCAGGTACAAAAGCCGACTCACAGTTTATCCAAAAATGTATTCATTATTAATGAATATTCATTATATGGTTTTATTTTATTGGTTCAATGTTAATTGGAGGTCGATCTGTTTGTTTAAATTGAGCTCAGTAACAGTTTTCTAACTTCCTTGAAAAAGTCTCTCTTTCACCATCGATGAAAGCACTTGGAATACGGTTTATACCTTTTGGATTTTTATGTAACTACACCTTCCGTGTGTTTTATTGAATAAATTCTTGGATAAACTGTGAGTCAGCTTTTGTACCTAAATCCACTGCTGCTGTTTTTGTCATTTGTTTCTAATAATGTATTATCATAATTTTTATCTCTTATATAATACCAAAGCATTCCATTTCCTTAGAATATTTACCAAACAATTTCAAAAGAATTATTAGTATGGGGATTTTTATTAACTAATACATATTTTTTTTATTACTGTTATAATGACGACCTGGAAATTTTGCAGAACAGGTATTTTAATTAATTTAGGTAATAGTTGTGTTTAAATTAGAAACTGTTAGCAATATATCATCAGCAAAAACATAACTTTTGAAAAGTACTACCTCCTAATTGTAATCGCTTAACAATGTAGATCTGAGGAAGCGTACATCACGGTACGCGAAAGCGCTTATCCTGTCTCTTGCACTTGGAATAAATATTGTTGTTTTGGAACATTGATCAGTGGTTTTTGTGACTACAATTGGACTTTTTGTGGTGAGTCTACCAGTGTTTTTCTGCCATTATTTGAACTTTTTTCATGTGGAGACTCTCTGTGTGTGTTGCGGTATTTTTGTGTCTTGTGCCTGAATCGCTTAACAATGTTATTCAATTTTATAATTATGGCCAACATTTCTATACCTAAAGCAAACAAAACAGGAGAGAGTGGGCATCCTTGTTTGGTGCCTTTAAATATGTGAAATGATTCAGATAAATATGAGCCTAATTTAACATATGCTGTATTATCCAGATAATTATTATTATTAATCAATGTTCTAAACTTTTCTGAAAACTCAAAATATTTCAAAGATTTGAAAAGAAAATTCCAATTAGTCATATCAGATGATTTAGTCTTTGTCCAAACTTATCATAGCTAGTTCTTTGTTTTTATTGCTAGCTAAATCTATAACTGTAATAATTATTTTAATATTATCCTGAGTTTGTCTTTTGGTAATGAAGCCAGTCTGATAATAACCTAGGAATAAACGTTTTAGACTATCTACTAATATAAACATGTATATATTATAATCTAAATTTAATAACGGTATTTGCCTATATGCAGAGTGTAAAAAAGGAGGTACTGCCAGCACAGCTAGCTGGAATTTTTTAAATAATTATATGTCACTGGTGAATACTGAAATAATTTATACAAGATGCTTGTGTTAAAAAATGTATTAGCACTGTAAGTCATGAGTATAGCAAACTGCTTTCTACAGACGTGTGTGGTGAAAAGGTATTTGTAAAGTACTTGGGTATGAAATGCATCTACAGTGTGCTCTATTGGAGAGAACAGAAATGTACATGCACTACTGTAACTCTTTAAATGTTTTAACAGAGAAAACTGGAATACAGGAGGTTAACTTCAGTCCAGCAAACTTTAGAAAAATATCTGAAATTAAATCACTTTATAGGCTGGGCCATAAAGATACTATTGCACAGGTTTCAAAGCAGCGAGAGATACAAAGTCTGTACTATGAAGCTTTCTGTATTGTCTTTGGGGTGAACTAATCACTACTGTAAAAGCATGGAGAATGCAATTGTTTTATTACTTCCAGCACCTGCCAAAGATCTGAGCAAAAGCCCTTGTATGTGTATTTTTACAGGTAGGTGCTAGTCCTTCCATCTTCTAGCAATGGGGGTTTTGCCTAGGAAATAGAAGTCAGATGACCAGAAATGATGTCATTCTGCAAGCTATCCTAGCAGTAATATTCTAGATAATATTTTGAGAAGTCTGTTAGTGAGATAGAGGATTCTGTATTCTGTCTTAGATCTGATAACAAGAAGAACCATTCACCACATCATTTGTCTTGCTCTAGTAAGTTACTAGGGAATAGTATAATTCTCTTAGATTCAGTCAGGAATATAGCAAAGCTTAGTTTAGATAATATTTTTCTTTATTTGTTTGAGACTGCCCATTCAATGTTGTTCTAAATATTTCCTGTGATTTTGAACTCTGATGTCACTGTAAATATCTAAGTATTTTCTCATCCTTTTATTATTTATTATTAAATATATTTAAACCTTTCATTGTGGCTGAGCTTGGTAGAGATATTTAAGTTTTCAGAGTACTTGCATATTTATTTGGTGACACTGTGCGGCCACTCAAAACAACCTTGCTCTTGGTAAAACTACGATTTATATTAATATTAATATCACTCAGTATATTAGGTACCCTTGGAAGAGCCTTATGGTAGCTGGCAGAAGGATTCTAGTGGCAGCAAAAATTACCTTATAGTCCGGGCAAGAGGGTGCATAGCTAGTAAACCAGTGCCAGCCTTCCCCAGGTGTGTGTGTGTGTGTGTATGCAAATTAAATCTCAAAGAGTGTGTGTGTCTGCTACTTGGCCAGGGACATGAAGCACTGGTTGGACAGGGAGAGTATTGGAAGACCTGGCTTGGAACCCTGGCTAAGGACTCAACTCTATAGCTGTGCCAGTGGGGAGTCTTACTGGGGTTCTGGAGAAATAGAGAGGAACCAGACCTGGACTGACTGTGGTCTCTGTGTGCTCTTAAGGGAAATTGCACTTGATGCAGAGAGCTGCATCACATCTTGGCTGCCAGTGGTGGGATCACCACATCACATATTGAGATTCAGTGGTGTGGACATTGAACTACTCCTGTAGCCCGTAAACAGTAGTCACTAAAGAAGGTGTTTGTAGTCTCAAGCAGCCACATGATAGCCATTCAAAGTTTCATATCACAATAGTTGTATTTATTTTTTGTTAGCTTAGTTAGTCAGGGAGAGCAGGCAAGGATGTGAGCAGAGGATTATGACAAGCTGACAAGGAGCCAGTTGGCTGAGATGTGCCAAGTCAAAGAACTAGTGCATGTCAACCTGACTAAAGCAGAAATGATTGCTCCCTTAGCCACAGCTGCATCACAGACCAGTAACCAGAAAGACAGCCAGACTGCCCTTGGGCATGTACAACTCTCAGAAAAGGGACAGTTCATTTTTTTCTCAGAGGACTTAAAAATCCATCTGGAGTTAAAGAGACTTGAACTAGAGGCCAAACGTTTAGAACTAGAATCAGCAGAGAGACTGTGAAGTTTGGTGGCTGAAGAGAAGGAGAAAGAGATGGAATTAGAATCAGCAGAGAGACTGAGATGCCTGGACGCTAAAGAAAATGAGAGGCAGAGACAACATGAGAAGGAAATGCTGACTCTTTGCCAGGGTCATGAAGGTAATGGGGAAGGGAGTAACTGAACCCCAGAAGCAATAAAGGTCAGTACATTTCTTTCACAATTTACAGAGGGTGATAATTTTCATAGTTTTATTGATATGTTCTAAAGGGTATGTAAACAGTATAGTGCTGACCAAGTGCTCTGGGTAAGGCTCCTAACCTTACTCCATGGTAAAGTTGTAACCACTGTTTCCAAATTGTCTGATACTGATTGCTTAAATTATAATATAGTTAAAAATTGTTTATCGGAATGCTTTAAGTTAACGCCTGAAGCATATAGAAAAATGTTTCATGAAAATGGACGCAAGGCAGATGAAAGTGTGTGTGATTATATTGCTGAGTTAAGTACTTATTTTGATAGGTAGGTAAGTAGGTGTCAGGTCACCACATTTGAAGAGCTGGTGATCCTTTTGGTGAGGGAATAAGCCCTTAACACTTTGCCTAGGTACATGAGAATCTGGTTGGCAAATTGAGAATGCAACACCACAGATGAGTTGGGGAAAAAGGGAGACCTATACCTAGCAAGCAGTGCATGACTGCACAGGGAAGCGATACCCAGTGCTGCACATGGGTATAAGAGTACCCATGGTGGGTAGTCTAAACTGCCCTAACAGAGTCTGCCAGTAAAAGGGGGAAGCCACTAGTTCAAGTACATGGTCAGGATCAAGGGTTAAATATTTTAAATGCAACCAGTGGGGCCATGTACCATATAGATGTCCATGGACGCAAGGTGGGGAACAAAAGGTGGTGGAGCCAGCAAGTGGGAATAACAGAATGCCAGTGGTAAGTTGTCTGGAGACAACAAGGGCACCAAACTAGCACAAGAGGTTATATCCTATCTTAGTAGATGGGAAACAGGCCACTGATAAGAGAGACACAACCTTTGACCTAACCATTATGGAGCCTACAATGGTTAAAGAGAAGCAATACTTGCTTGGGCAGTCTTCCCCACTCAGAGCTTTCGGAGGGACCCCAATCCGGATACCTTTGGCTAGGGTTCACCTTGACTGGGAGGGTGAAAAAGGAAGCAGGTGTGTTTTAGGATATCCCTGCAGATGTCCTGATAGGGAATGATTTTGATAATGCAGTGCCTTCTGTGCATGCAGTCAGGCTTGGAGACATGCATGTGGGTCTGGTAGCCTGGGAGGGACCCAGACAGACTGCACACTTGAAGCCAGGACTGGTGAGGTGGCTACTTCAGGGAGGGAGCTACCCTGCAGCAGTGAGATTGAAGGTGAGCCACAGCTGCTGGTGGGTACTGATGTTCCCTTGGACAGAGTGACTGCAAGGGCAGAGGTGAGTAGTAGTAGCCAGGCTGACAGTGAGGTACCACTGTCAGAGGACACCAGTCTTCCTGTGAAAGGGGAGCCAGAAAAGGTTACAAAGAGAAAGTTGAGATAGGCTCAGCTCTCAGACCCTACATTACAAGGCTTGAGGTAGGTAGCTAGGGAGGCAACTGATTCTCAAGGAAAAGGGGATTCCATATACTGGAAGAAAGGGTTACTGTATAGAGAATGGACCTCTGAGGGACAGCTAGATGGTGAGAGAATACAGCAGTTGGTAGTGGCCAGAACCTACCATCTAGCACTTCTAGCCATACCCAATGACATTTCCTTTGCAAGCCATATGGGCATAAAGGGTACCAAGAGATGTATTATGCAGAACTTTTATTGGCCTGGGATTTCAAGGAATGTAGCAAGGTACTGCAGGAACTGTGAGCAGTGCCAAAAAGTAAGCAAGGCAGGAGACAGGGTCAAAACACCTTTGATGCCTTTGCCTGTGATTGAGGAGCCATTTCAGAGGGTAGCTATGGATATTCTGGGGCCTCTGAGTACCCCAAGTTCCACAGGGAAGAAGTATATCATAGTGGTAGTACAGTATGCTATCAGATACCCTGAAGCAGTGGCCCTGTCCTCCATTGAGGCAGAAGAGGTGGTAAATGCTTTGTTAGACATTTTCAGCAGGGTAGGTTCCCAAAAGAAATACTGACTGACAGAGGTGACAATGTATGTCAGACATGTTGGCTTGTCTGTGGAAGCACTGTGGGTTGAAGCACCTAAAGACCACCTCCTACCATCTCCAGACTAATGGTCTTGTGGAGAGGTTAAACTCTGCACTAAAGACCACGCTACAGACATTTTCAGACCAAAGAGGGAGTGGGACAAAAATTTCCCCCATCTGTTTTTTTGCTTACAGAGAGGTGCCCCAGGAATCCACAGGTTTTTCACCCCTTGAGTTGCTGTATTGGCATAAGTTTAGGGGACCTCTAGATTTGATTTGTAAAGAGTGGGAGGGTGAGTGTGAATACCTCAGGACAAGGCTCAGGGAACTCATGGGCTTGGCCCAGGAGAACCTGGCAGAAGCCCAACAGCAGAAAAGGGTCTGGTATGACAGGAATGCTTGAGCCAGAGAGTATGCTGTAGGGCAGCAGGTTATGGTTCTCATTCCTGTCAGACACAATAAGCTGCAGGCAGCTTGGAAGAGACCCTTCAAAGTGGTAAGGAAGGTCAGTGATGTTAACTACATGGTAGAACTGCTAGGCAGGAGGAAGGAACACAAATTGTACCGTGTTAACAGAATGAAACCTTACCTTGATAGGGAGGCCCTGGTGCTAAGTATTTGCAGTAGAAGGCAGGAGAGGTCTGAGGGGGATCAATGGCTACAAGGAGCCAGCCAGCAAAATCTCAAATTACTATGGTGGAGCCTAGGGTTTCCGCCATATGATGTGACAGTGCAGCACTGTACAGGGGTCAGCAATGCCAGGGCAGCTGGGATCTCAAGACAAGGTATGGGGTAATGTATTCCTGGATAGGCTAATCCCTCTCAAGCAACATTCCTCAAGGAATGTTCCTCAAGGTTGAAAAACTAGCTTGAGTCTTTGAAAAGGAGAAGAAGTGTGATGAAAAGAGGTACTGAAAGCACAGCTAGCTGTAATTTTGTAAATAATTATATGTCATTGGTGAATATTGAAATGATTTATACAAGATGCTTGTGTGACAAATGTATTAGAACTATATGTCATGTGTATATTAAACTGCTTTGTACATATGTGTGTGTTGAAAAGGTATTTGTAAAGTGCTTGGGTTTGAAATGCATCCACAGTGCCCTTTACTGGAGAGAACAGAAATGTACATGCACTATTGTGACAGTTTAAATGTATGTTTTAACAGTGGAAACTGGAACACAGGAAGTTAACCTCACCAGCAGACTTTAAAAAAATATCTGAAATTAAATCACTTTGTAGGCTAGTCCACAAAGATGCTATATCACAGGTATCAAGGCAGCCAGGGACACAAAGTCTGTACTAGGAAGCTTTCTGTATTGTCTTTGGGGTGAACTAATTACGAATCTGAAAGCATGGGGAATGCAATTGTTTTATGACTTCCAGAACCTGCCAAAGATCTGAGCAAAAGCCCTTGTATGTGTATTTTTAAAGGTATGTGCTAGGTTCTGCCAGCTTTCAGTAATGGGGGTTTTGCCTGTGAACTAGAAGTCAGATTACCAGAAATAATGTCATTCTGCAAGCTATCCCAGATGTAATATATTAGATATTATTTTGAGAAGCGTCTTAGTGAGACAAGCATTCTATATTCTGTCTTGGACTTGATACTAAGTAGAATCATTCATCACATCATCTGCCTTGCTCTAGTAAGTTACAAGGGAATAGTATAATTCTCTTAGATTCTGTCAGGAATATTGTGAAGCTTAGTTTAGATATTATTTTTCTTTTTTTGCTTGAGACTGCCCTTCAATGTTGTATTAAATATTTCCTGTCATTTTGAACTCTGATGTCACTGTGAATATATACTTAGTATTTTCTCATTCTTTTTTCATCTGTTATTAAATATATTTAAACCTTTCATTGTGGCTGATCTTTGTAGAGATATTTAAGTTTTGAGAGTAATTACATATTTATTTGGCAACACTGTGTAGGCCACTCATAACAGCCTTGCTCTTGGTCAAACTACCATTTGTATCAGGATTAATATAATTCAGTATATTGGGTACCCTTGGAAGAGCCTTAAGGTACTGGCAGAATGGTTCTGGTGGCAGAAAAAACTACCTTATAGTCTGGGCAAGAGACTAAAGTTAGTGCTATGTTATGCTAGTAAACCTGTGCCAGCCTTCCCCAGGTGTGTGTGTGTGTGTGCATGCGTCTGTGAGTGTGTGTGAGTGTGTGTGTGTGTGTGTGTGTGTGTGTGTGGGATTAGACAGAGAGAGTGCTGGAGGACCTGGCTTGAACCCTGGCTAAGAACTCAACTCTATAGCTGTGCCAGTGGGGAGTCGTATTGGGGTTCTGAAGAAAGGGAGAGGAACCATTCCTGGACTGACTGTGGTCACTGTGTGCTCTTAAGGGAAATTTCAATTGATGCAGAGAGCTGCATCTGGAAATACTGTGTGTGTACCTGTTATCCTCCCAGTGAATGTTCCCCCACAGGTACCAGTGGTGAGGATTGAGGCACCTTGATTACTGGCCCAGAGGTGGGATATCCACGTCACATATTGGTTGGCAGTGGTGGAATGTCACACAGTGCATAAAAAAATGATCATTATTTTATGGGTTGGAGTTATTAGAGAATATTTACAGGAAGAATGAAGTGTACAATTAGCTTGTGTTATATTTAAAGCATTAAGAAATAAACTTCTAACTTTTTTGAGGAACTGATTTATATAGTTCTGTTTATACTTGAAGCTTTCTTTATGTGACTTAATGTTCTGTTAAATGCTAAGAGGGTAATATTTTTTAAAATATCATTATCCTCCACATGCAGACAGATTATCTTCAAAATCAGTTTTTGATTATTTATTTTTGAGCTTATATTAATGTTATTTAGGAGCCATCATGTAAAATGAACTTTTAAGTTTTTCTAATGCTATAGAAGTTTTGTGAGCAAAAATATATATTAATTATTAAGAATTTTTTTAAATAGTAAAGATTTATTACCATTTTGATTTTGTTTTTTAATTTCTTTTTGAATTTAGATTAGGTCACAATTCCGCAATCCCACCATTTTTCCCCTTTAAATAATATGACATTATTATATCACATACATGAGACAAGATAATCCCAAACCATTACTACCTCAGTTTCATCTTTCAAATTATTATCCATATTAATTTCACTTATACACCATGGATTAAAGTAATACAATTTTGTAATACAGACTGGAATTCCTTATGTATAAGCTCATTTTTATTATTAACCTTTAATTTTATAAATATTGCATTGTGAGCTGAGAGTGGACAATGAGTAGTTTTAGAACTTATTATTCTCAATTTTAAGTCATGAGAGGTAAACATTATATCAGTTCTAAAATGTTTTCCAAAAACATGAGAGTTTTGTTTGTGTCTTTCGGCTTTTCCCGGTTAGGGGTTGCCACAGCGGAACTCCGGTCCGCTAATGATTGAGTTTTACGTGCTGGCTTGCCGGGCCTAACGCACAACCTTCAATGAAGGAACGGCCATTCACACATATCGACACACAGAAGACGCTCTAACTGAGAATCGAAGGGCAACATCTAACTGTGAGGCGACAACGCTACCGCAGCACCACCACCGCAGTCCAAAAACATGAGAGTAATGAGTAAAAAAAATAGTCACAATACCTTAAGGAGAAAGTATCAATTACATGCGAATTTTCTGTCCAGCTTTTCAGTGCTTTTGCCAAGGCTATGATTCTTTGATTCCTTAATGTACCAGTTTCTGTATAATACAGTTAAGTCTCCATAAATTATCAAACTACCTTTCATATTGTCGTATTTTCTAAAATGATATTTAATGAGATGTAGCTTTTTTAACCCACATCCCTGTAAAACAGTACAGATTAACAACAGTGCATATTTTATTGTTATACTCTATGACTACCATATTAAATAAACATGCAGGGTCTTCCGTTTTAAAAAATATTTTTGGCATAACTATATTTTTCTCCCATAGAATTAAGTTTTCTCTTCTTTTGCTCTTAAAGGAAGCTTGAGATAATATGTCATAATTAGAAAATATAGATTTATCTCGTCTTCTGTTTGAATGTGAGTTTCCTAATGAAGCACTGCATGTGCCTTATTAATTGACAAATATTTAATTAAGTTTCCCTTTAATCTGATTATTTAGATCATTAAAAGTCTATATTATATATTATTTGGACATTTTAATGTACCTAAAGTATTTTTATAAAACTGTAATAAAATTATTTTAAATAACTGAAAGTCTCCTAATATATCTAATGAATAGTCTGTAAATAATAGTAAAATGATAGGAAACAAGCAACCCCTGGGATTCATTAATGCCTACTCTAAGAGTACACTGTTCTGAGTGAACAGACAACATAAGCATAACTCACGCCTTCTTTCTCCTAATTTTAGCTTTCCTACTGATTTTCTTTGGGCCTTAAATATTGGGAGATTCATAAAGATTACCACAAAGTATAGACTATATGCACACTTAGTGTAATATTGCTGAGTTACTAGAAAGCATAAAAAATGAGGTAGGGATGATCTTGAATACAGACTGTGTACACAGTGTAGGTGTTAATGAATCTGGCCCATTTATCTTTTTAAATCCTTCAATGGTATGCATAGCAACCTTTTTTATAAAATGTCACAAAATTCTCAAGTTAATTTCAAAACCAATAAAAACACAGTCTGACTATGGAAACTATTTTGATTCCTAGTTTAATCAGAAAAACCTGATTAAACCATCCTTTAGTCTCACCCCAATAAAGATGCACCAAAAGAAAGTATGAAACGTATCTATTGTGAAGGCTATGTAATTAATTTCTTTAATACGAAGTACATTTTAAATGATAATTTAATCCAGATTTATATTATCTATTCTTAATACTCCAAGAGTTTAGTTACTACACAAACACTAACAGCACATTAAATATATAATGTATTTTTGTTTACTATTAAATAGTACTATTGTTAAACACCTTTATTGAATTATTACTTGTGACATAGGCAAATTTACTTTTACATAAAAGTAATCAAACTGTATTAACAAGTTCACATTTGCAAATAAAATACTTCACTTATATTGTTATATATCATATAACCTAAGCAAAATTACATGAATTATTCAATTCCTGCCTTTTTAAACAAGAAATAGCCTTATTAAACCATCACTTACGACTTAGGCAATCATACATTTATATAAATGAAAACAAACAACACTGACACAATCCTAGTCAGAAGCATTTTACATCACAAACCATACTGACACACTCATGGTTGCAAACATTATACATCACCTATAATCTATCCAATCATTTTCAGTCAAACATTATATAGCTCATTTAATTCCTGTCTTCTTTTAAACCTCATTCCTCCCCTGTATGTATTATTCCCACAATTTCCATTTTTCCTATGTAGTTTTGTCCACCTTTTCTAAAGATGTCGGTTCCAGTTGTTTCATCTCTGTTACTATATTCACCCCTTCTAGTATAGTTGGTTTCGATTTTGATTTCCATTTTCTAGTAATTGCTTTTTTGACAGCCACCATAATTAGAGACAGCAAGACCTTACCATGTCTAGGCAATTCTGATTCTGTATCATAGCTCAGAAAAATCATCTCCCTCATCACAAAAATCTGCCCACCCAGCATTTCTGACAGTGCATTCTGCAGGGAATCCTTAAAGTCCACCAACACACCGCACTCCCAGAAAATATGTTCCTAATTAATTTCTTCCCTGATGCACTTCCAACATTTGCTGTCTACCTGAGGAACAATTCTCTGGAGTCTACTTGGGGTATAAAAATATCTATGTAAACATTTCTAAGCAAAAATCCTAAATCTTTTTGATTTTGTTGCATATTTGGGAGACATACATATATCCTCCCATTGTTTCTTTGTGAATTGCTTATCCAATCTCTCTTCCCAGTCCTTTCTAACCTCCTCTGATCGATTCTTATAGTTATCATGCAATATTTTATATGTTCTACTAATTATTCCTTTTGTAATGGCAGCTTCTGTTCTAGATTCTACTAAAAATCTACCAGTGCTGGTCTTTCATTTAGGACCCCCTTATTTCTTTCTTTGCCTGAACTCTGATATCAATCCTTGATAGTGAAGGCAATCTCTAATCTGCAGTCCAACTAAATTCTTGGTGTCTTCCCATTCTATCATCTTTCCCTCACTAGTTATTTGCTCAAAATACCTTGGTTCCTTTGCCAGTTTTCTCCAATAAATTCCAGCCCCCTATTGTCTATATCCCTAATTGCATCCCTGTTGGCAGAATCTCCTTTCTCCATTCCTGTGTTGGATTAGTTCTTAGGAGACTTTCCGCTACTTTATGGATATAGTATTCTGCATTATTATTGTCATTCTCCTTAACGACCTGCATCCAAAATCCCAGTCTCTCCTTGTTTCTTGAGCTTCTCCCCTCTTTCATTATCTCTTTCCAGTTTGAATTATGGTTTTCTGCTTGCCTGAATTATAGTTTTCTGCTTGTGATATATATAGGAGCCTCAACTATGTAGCTCTGAAATACCCCTTAAAATCGGATAATCCCAATCCGCCCTGTTCTACTGGAAGAATCAACTTATCCCACTTGACTCTTGCTGTCTTCTCCTCCCAGATAAAGTCCATCAGTTGTTTATTAATTGCTATCCACAACTTTTCTCTTGCTGATAAAAATATGCCTGACCTGTGTATAAGACTAATGGGACTAAAAACATTTTTAACTGCTAGTATCCTACTATCCATATTCATATAGCAAAGCTTCCAATTTCTAAGTTTTTATATTATCTTTTATTTAGTTTCTTCCCACATATCCGTAACTGCTACAGAAGAATCATTTTTAATCCATACTCCTAAATACTTCATTTTATCATGTCCCCATAAATATGAATATTACTGAACCAATTCATATGTAGGTATATAAGTTACTGCTATTGCCTTTGTTTTAGCTTAATTCATTTTGTATCCAAAAACATTTGAAACTGTCTCAAATTGGTCCACAACACTGTAATGTCTCCTTCAGGTTTTATCAGGTATAAAATAAAATCATCTGCAAATAGAGACAGCTATTCTTGACTACCATATCAATTATATCCATAAATTTCTGTGTCCCTTATTTTCTTTGCCAATGGTTCTAAAGATAATGAAAATAAAGTGAAAAGAGAACATCCCTGCCTGGTTCTACTGCTCAAGCAGAAATTATCAGAGAGGACCCCACCCACTTTAATTTTCACCTCCAATCCCTCATTTATTTCTCTCATCAACCTTATTTTTTCAGGAAACGCAAAGGCTTCCATTGCCCTGCTCATAAAGTCCCTAGCTTACTCTGTCAATTGCTTTCTTGCATCAAGACCCACCAACAACAGTGGCATTTTCATACATTCTGCTTCCCTTTGGATCATACATTTTCTGTTAGTTTTGTCAAATGTCCCCCCTCCACAAAACCACAATGATCCAAATTTATCAGATTTTTATTTATTTTGCCCTTCATTTAGCCATTATAGACATGAGCACTTTATAATCCTGGTTTAGGGTTTAAATGGGCCTGTATGAAGCTGGATCTGATGGCTCTTTACCCTCTTTAGCTAGTACAGCTACCACTGCTTTCTTCCAGGATATTGCTACTTCTACTCCTCTTAAAATACTGTTAAACAAAGCCTTCCAAATCTTTATCAGTTTTTCCATCATACCTTCCAAACTTCTATAGGAATACCATCTATTCCTAAGGACTTTCCTGTAGATTTGTTTTATCTCATCTCCTCCTATCCTAACCATTAGTAATTGAACCTCATCTACCTCTAACCTTGGCATGTTTAATACTTCCATAAACATTTCCATTTGTACCTTTTCTTGATTTCTGTATTTCTCTGCTTTATACAGACTTCCATAGAATTTCCAAAATATTTCTTAATACCTCTACAGGATCTCTTGCTACCTTCCATTTTATAGCCTCCCTAAGCTTGGCAACAGGCCTTTCTACTTTCTGTTGCCTGAGTCATTGTGCTAAAAGTTTTTGTGCTCTAGTGTTATTATCAAAAAACAGTTGCTTAACAGCAGTTATTCTAAACTTGTGTATATTATCCAGGTAATCTCTTATTTTTTTCTTGGCATTCTGCAGTTGCTCCTCTTCTTGTTCTGTGAGATTCCTCCCATTCTGCAATACTTTAACATTTGTCAGGCCCTCTAAATAATTCTCATTACTTAACCATAGCTGCCTTTCTTTTATTGCCACCATATTTTTAAACTCTACATTAATTTTATCCCAATCCCTAGCTATATTTTCAGAAATAATTTCTATCCTCTCGAATAGCTCCCAAATAATCTCCACTACCATTCCATAAATCCCTCTCTTTTCAACAGATCGAGGTCTGCTATATATCAACTCGTTTCCATGGAGACATGAGAAACAGACAGCCAATTTCTCTTTATTAGATCGTTTCCATGGAGACATGAGGGCCAGATACAGAATTGCTGCTAAGCATACACTCATTTGCTAGAAAAAGCCTTAGGATACTCGATATTCTTTTTCATTTACTTGCTTTCTCTTAAAACGTATTACTAAATCAATCTACGTTCCCTAATCCAGTCATTCCACAATGCAAGAATGAGAAAAAGCACATTAATTTTTCTTTTTTCATGCTCTTTTAATCAGGCTTTTTTATACTGCAGTGCCTATATTAAAACTGAACAAGAAGAAAGACAGGGGAGAAAAAAAAGAAGAAAAAAGAACAGTGGCACCTATTTAAAATCCCCATTAAAAATAACTGAGAAAACTTTACTTTATAGCAAGCAAAGAAAACCATACACCACAAAAATAGTACTATTAAAAAAATGTTTTCTTTACTTACAGATAACTTTCTCCTCTCTTTTCTTCTCCCCAAAGCATTTTTCTGAATATTAATGAAATGAAATAGGGCATATATGTTATAGTCCCCCACAAGTCCAGAAAATTCTGAAAAAGCCCAATATTTCCAAATTTTCTTGTTATGTCATATTTCACAAATGTAATTACTGCATTATAATTTCACATTGTTACTGGTTTTACTACTGTTTATCTGCATTTCCCAAATCCTGTCTCTGCTTCATTTCCAACACGCTCTCGATTGTTCTAGTCAGTTCTAGTGGTCTCTTCCTTCTCTCCAACATTTTCCATTGAAACACTGGAAAAGATCTCACAGGTGCAGCTTCTCGGTGGTGTTCACTACCAGAAGAACAAGAAGCAGAATATCCTTCTGTGTCACAGCTCACTTTTTGTTGGACAAACTTTTGTATTTCCTCCTTAGCATGTACTTCATCAAAACATGATTTTGTCCCTCCAGGGAAGAACCTTGAAGACAGCTGGGTACAACACTTTGAATATCCCACCTGCATCTTGACATTCCCTGAATAGTGGAATGAATTTACTCCTATTCTGCATGATGTCTCCCACTTTTAGTATTTTGTCCTGCTACAGTTTTGTCAGAATCAGCTCCTTCTGCTGCAAGAATTGCATCTTTACTATTAAGGGTCTAGGTTGCTTTCTCTTAGCTAGGTTTGGAGCATACACATGATGTGCCCTTTCAACTAACAACTCCTGCTTTAGAATACCAGTCCAGTTGTTTATTTGTGCTTTCACAAAATGAATTCAGTCTGTTCCTTCCAGCTTATTTGGTATAGCTGAAAATTTCAGGTTTTCCCTACATGCTCTGTCCTCTATTTCTATTGTTTTTTGAAACATCTCTTCTTGAGAAGTCTCATGTTCCGCCAGCCTTTTCTTCATTTCATCTTCTAATTTTTTGCAGCTTTATCACCTCATCTGAATGTCTGTTTAAAGCTTCTTTTGCTCTTTGTGTTGATGTACTCCATCAGTGTTTGGTTTATTTTAACCAGGTCTGTGTGCAGTTGCTTATATCTTCCTGTAGGTTACTGAAAGTCATGTCTGGTAGTTTCACTATGTTTTGATGAACAGCTGCAGAACTTTCTACAGTCAGTGTTTCTTCCTCACTTTTTGTAGCTGATTTTTTTCTAGGTGCTCTATATTTCTTTTTTTCTAGCATCCAGGCAGTACACTTACTATCCAGTTACTGAAATTCACCCATAAACACAAAAGACTACTGGCCTTCTCTGTTCAGTTTCTGTTTTCACAATGGGAGAGCTAGAGTCAAGCTGTTACTCAATGTGCAGCCATCTTGGAAGAATCTATTATTAAATATTATTGAGACGAACTAAAATGAAACAGATGCCATATAATTTACTTTTAAATTTTATTTTTGAGTTGTAGTAAACTGTACATTTCATTACATTAATGTATCAGCATAATAAACCATAAGCAAACAGAATGAATATCTACTCAATTAACTTATTAACTAGCTGATTAATAAAATTAATGTATTGCAATATTAAAATGTTCTATTAAATCAAGATTTTTATAAATAAAAAAAAACTGAATATAGTCTTCCACTCAAAATATTGTTTATATGTTCATAATAGATTCCTTTGGAATGGTACAAAAACAACAAGAACTCTTACAACAGTTAAAGAAATGTTTAGCTCTGAGATTCCTTTCCATATTGTGATATCCATTATGGAACAGTACAGAAGTCACAAGCTCAATAGGCCTTAGCAACAGATTATTATCAGAGGTAGAGAAGAGATATTCCTTAACAGAGAAAGAAACAATAGCTCAAGAATTGGCCTGTGAACATTTCTATATGTGTATGTTTTGCAAGGAGTTTATATGAATTAATCACCATAAACCACAACAGACAATATTTAATAAACTAAAGCCTAAAGAATTCCTATTATTATTTCTCCAAATGTTTAGCACTTCTAATACTATGACAGGAATGAACTCCAATTCCTAGACAGGTATAATCAAAGTTCTTGCAATAGGTATTACTTCAGTTCTTCCATGTTGCCAAGAGTGCTCTTCTTAGCACCCACAATGAACCTAGAATTTTTTCTTTCTGTAGTCCGTACAAAGTTGCCTACATCAGCTATATATTTAAGTGTGCTTGAAAATTATTTTTATTATTCCTGTTGCTCCTACTACTAGTGAAAATATTTGTGTCTCTTTATTCTATATCATTCTAGTTTCTGTTTGCATTTTCTGGTATTTTATAACTTTATATCTCACACTTTGAAGGACATTGTAATCACTAGGTGTAGTTATTTTAATGATTAATGCTATTTTTTTTTCTTTTTTCTTCAACTACAGTATCTGGTTTTCTTGTTTCAACTTTCATGACTGCAAGTGTTGGATCATTCCATGTGTTCATTACTTTCCCATTTTCATTAATTGTTTGTGGTACACATTGCCAATGCCTCTCAGCTACCTGTACTAAGTAGTGTTTGCACAATCTCCAAGGAAACAGCCTTGCTTCATTTTTGTGGCTTTCAGTGTAGAGATCCCCAGCTATGAGTATATCACAACCAGCTACAAGATGTTCAATAGTTTGTAGTTCTGTACTACAGAACCTAAATTTGTATATATCTCCCAATTTTTATGTAGACAAGTATGTATACACAGTCCACTATTCTGAGCTGCAATTATTAGCTTTTTTTTTTTAATTCATCTCACCTTAACCATCCATGTATCATATCTTGGTCAACTTATGGTTTTCTCCAGCAGTTCTGAATACTTGCCACCATAAAGCCTTCCAGTCTTTTTTCATTTTTTTTCTAGTCATTTATATGCTGTCTTTTCCTTTTTGGCACTTTCTGTAGTTACCTGCTTTTTTTCACTTTTGGTTTTACTTCCATACTCACGCCTTCCAGAAATGCTTTTGCCAGTCTGACCAAAGATGTCATGTTAGACTTGTTTTCATCATGGTGTGGAACTTCCACTATGGTTGGATCTGATGATGTCAGCAAATATGGCAGTAATCCTACTATTATAGACCTATAGATGTAGCCAGTTTAAAAAAGCACGTACTTCTTTAAGACTAAGGAATATATAATCTTGACATACACTGTTATTTTATATATTAACATAAAACATTTTCTCTTGTTTTCCTGTCCAGTTGATCAAGAAACAAGAAAATCAAACTAATTTTAACTTCATCCAGTTACCAGTGTGCTCCCCACTCACCCTATACACTGAATATGCAAGTGCTCTCCCCTTCCCATAGCTGAATTTTAAAGTTCTTTCAATGTATGGCTTCCCCAGTAAGCAAACTAAACCAGAATATTCACACCTCCAATTTCACTATAACCCCCAACAAAAAAACACCCTCTCACTCAAATCTGTTCCCACTGCATACATCAAATCTTTACTTAACAAACTAAAGCCATGCTCTCCCATGCCAGATAATCTACCTCCCCTCTTAGTAAAGCTTGCCAGTAGCTCTATAGTCAACCATATTTCCATCCTGATCAATAGGTCTATTCAAGAATCTACCGTCCCCATTATCTGGAAACAATTCTACACTATATCAATCTGCAATGCAGGACACTCCACTGATCTCTTTAACTACAAGCCCATAGCCATTCTGTCCCCCTCTCTAAGTTACTTGGAAAATGTATACATATGCAGCTCCTAGACTATCTTCTTCAGGAAAATCTAGTCACTCCTACTCAGCACAGCTTCCAGCCTAACCACAGCATGACTACTGCTCTAATTTCTTTACTCAAACTATCTCTCAAGCCAGTGAAAATAATAAACTAGCTTCCTGTCTATTCTTCGACCTTTCCAAAGCCTTTGACACTGTCTCTCACCCCAAATGGTCTGATCTTGGTCTCTCTAATACAGCTCTTAATTGTTTCTCAAGCTACCTTACCAACAGACAGCAATTGGTCAGATGGTTCTCCTCCTTCTCACCCTTCTTTCATATCAATACTGGAGTACCTCAAGGCTCTATTCTTGGGCCACTGTTATTTAACATCTTCACTAACTGTCTTCACACTTCTTGCTCTCACAGCTCTCTCATACAACATACAGATACTTCAGATAATCTCTTTCACCTCCACATTTTAACCCAAAGCTCTTTCAACTCTGTTGAAAGCTGGTTAACTGACAAGTAATTCATTCTCACCTCTCCCCAAAAAACACAAACTTGTCTTATTCCACCCAAAACCTCTTTTACAGCATAAGTCATTTACTATCATGTCGCTCGACAACACTGTCATTAACACTGAAACACATATCAAGCTCCTGGGTGCTATCATTGACTATAAACTTAGATTTGACCTACACGTCCAAAATTGCATAAAAAGTCTTACCAAAAACTGGGATTGCTCTATAGAAACATAAAATTCCTTACCAAACACACTAGATTCTCCCTTGCCTATGCCTACCTTCTTTCCTGTCTACTTTATGCCTCTCTGATCTTAATTAACTTACAATTCTCTGTAAAGTCTAAGCTTGAACTTACATATAACAAGGTCAAAAAATGTTTAAAATAGATTCTACATAACTCATGGATCTGCTCCTACTTAATTCCTACCCAACTCTCTTACTGGTATCTCCGCATTACTCTTAGTCTTTTAACCACTCACCCATCCATTCCCACATCTCCACTAGTACTGTAAACATATCACAATTTTTTTTTTGCATTTTCTTACTTTATTTTTAGTTACTACTGTCCTTGCTAACCTGGTCAACTTTGCACTATATTCTAAGGTTAATAAGCGACCATAGCTACTATCATTGTTTTCTACTATCATTTACCGCACAGCCTGCTGATTTATTTGCTGTCATATTGTATTTGTGATTATACTGTATGTACAGTTAATGCTGAATTAGAGTTTGGCTTTTTTGTGAAGCTTTTGTACAAACTGCTATTCTTGGCCTTGTTAATTGTTTCTATATGTTTTCTCCCCGGGCCTGCTGAAAATGGGCTCATGCTCAGTCAGACATACCCGGTTAACAAATGTCAAGATAAATAAAATAGATGTCAAGGCAGTTATGGATATTAGTTTTAATCTTCAGCAATATTCCTTATTCATTTGCTCATGTTGTATTGCTGAACTTTCATCTATTTTGAGATATTTATATACTCCCTCATGTTCAGGTTATTTTATATTCCATTCTTCTCTCAAGTTGACATTCTCTAGATGCTCAAAGTTTTCTTGCCATGACTGATGCTTTTCCACATTTATCAAACCAAATGTCATCCGTTTATGGTCTGAGAGAATTGTAACCATTTATATTTGTGGTTTCGGTTGCTTCCCTGATGAGCTGTACATCTTGAGATCATCCACAAAAAGTTAGTGATATGTCATTTAGTGAGGCTGTATCGTGATAGACAAACTTTTATCAGAGAAAAGGTCTATTAAGTGAACATATCAGTGGGTAAAGGGTAAAGGGCAAGACAAAACAGGGGTGGTGACAAGGAATCACTTTACAGTATCCTTGTTTGGATTTTTGTGCTTGGAATAGTAATTTCCCCTTTATGATAATTCAGTTGTGAAGTAGTTTGCCATTACTTTATAACAGCTACTACATAATTTATCAACATGTGGTATCTTCTAAACAGCTGTCAGAATTCCATAATCCATGAGTGTGCAATGCTGTCAGCTGTTGTTTTTTTGTAATCTGCCCACGCTGTTCTTAGGTTCTACCTCTTTTTACAGCTGTTTCTTATTGCTTTACTTAGAAACAGATGACCGTTTGTTACATATAATTCTCTTCCACTACTTTTCTGTTCTAATGCCATCATTGCATTTTATGTAAACATCTGTAAACTCTATCTGCATCAGTTCTGTTATATACTGTATATGCTGTTAGGAGGCAAGTTACTGGTCTATAGATCTAGTCTAACTTGCACATGAACCTCCCAACAGGACATAGAGCATACCTCTCAACCTGAAAACATCAAAAATCTGGACAAGGCCCATGAAAAATAGGTCCAAATCTGTACGCTAATTAACATAAAATGTGCATACATAATTACGCAAGCCCGCCCACTCCAGTGGAATTGTGCAATACCGCCTTTCAAACACAAACTGAAGAACAGACAACCAAAATATGGCACCAGTCCCCCTGCAGCCTGCAGCCATTCCAATGTTCCATAACATGGCTATTTCGCCCCATTTACCATAAACACTGATGTGTGCATACTGCTTACTGCTTTACTTCTACAATGATTATTTGGATTTTATTTTTATATTTTAGAGCACAATGCAAAAACACTAATACACATAATTTAAACAAAGCAATACTGTCTAACAATGAAAATAGACAGCATTAAAACTTCTCTGCCCTTGAAACTCACATTCATTGAAACAGCATTGAAACCCACATCACATCCAAAGAAAATGCATCTCGCCAGTGGTGGATAAAGATTACATTTGGGCTGTTTTCAAATCATCAGCCCCTTGTAGTGCTTGCACACAAAACAAGAAACATACATGCGTTCTTTGATACACTTTCCTGACTTTATTAAATTATATCCTTGTATAATACAGCACACTTGTTAGACTTAGAACACATTTTAAATTTATTGTTTGAACATTTTTCCAGTAGGCAATGAAACAAAATGCATGAACCAATAATGACAAAACTGCCCAATTCAGAACATTTCCATCATAAAAGTCTACTTCCACACAGACACACACACACACACACACACACACACACACTAATATATATAAATATAATGACAGTAGTGTAAGCCATATGCATCTTGCACAGCTTCTCGCACTTATGTTTAATATCAGTTTTTTTTGTAAATGTATAGTTAAACAGCAGAAGGGATCGCTGGGGAAATAATTGATGGTCACATCTGTACAGTGGGGAATTAAAATCTTCTTCTTCTTCTTTCGGCTTTTTCCCGGTTAGGGGTCGCCACAGCGGATCACCTTGTCCGCACATTGAATGGCAGTGGAGTTTTACGGTGTCGAGTTGCCAGCCCGGCGCCCAACCTTCCACAGAAGGCACACTCACACGCACACCTAGGGCCAATTTAGAGTGTCCAATCCACCTGCAGCATGTCTTTGGGATGTGGGAGGAAACCGGAGCACCCGGAGGAAACCCACGCGACCACAGGGAGGACATGCAGACTCCGCACAGAAGGCACCCCAGCCGAGGATCGAACCGGAGAACCTCTTGCTGTGAGGCAGCAATGCTAACCACTGCACCACCGTGGCCGCCCACAGTGGGGAATTAAAATAAATTACTTTATTCAATTGTTGCTATTTTTCTTTTATTAAATTCTGATTTCCGGGGGTATATTCAGTCAATAACGTTGTCTTTAGTTGGAAAGGAGGATTGTCTGTGGATACAAGTGACTGACACTGTTGTTATTTGTTTAAAATAAGCAGTTATTATTCTGGCTTTGCTGAAGTAGTGTGCATATTTTTTTTCACTTTCTGTATCAGTCAGGCATCAGCATTGCACTCAAAAGTAGCTGTCTGTGGTTGTCTGGGCAAAATGTGTGTGTTAGCAACACATCATTGGCACTGAGTAGTGTTGCCATGTAACACCACTTGGTTTTCCTGTTGAGTTTTTGGCTGTTCATTCCTTCAATGTGCAGTCCTTTTCTATATGTAGATTTTATCCAAGTGCTTTGGTTTCTTCTCCGGGACAATCAGCAATATAACTTAGGCCTTTGGCCATTTGTTCTTTAACTTTTCATCCCAATCTAACACCAGAATGGTACACAGAGGATAACTGTTTTTTTTTTGGAAGGATAGGCAGGCAGCACTATTCCCAGAAATACTGAATATGTTTCCCTAGTCATTATTTTTTGTTCAGGCCATCATATTAAGTCAAATGTTAGTTAAAATAAATCTAAGATGCATATCAGTGCATCTACAACTTTATGACTTCTGGGTCCTAGCAGACCCCCATCTTAATTCAGTTACTTCCCCCAGATGTAAATTACAGTGGAGCTTTGGCCAGAGTGTTAAAAGCATGGGGAGGGGGTAAAAGTAAGATGAAATATGAAAAAAAAAAACAAAAAGTAGTAATCTGTCAGGATGGTGTGGGGCCGGGATTAGAGAAGAACAGAGGAGGACACTGGGATGCAGGGGCAACTAGTGGGTAATGTGGGGAACCCATGGAGTGTTGACTTTGGCTAGACATCTAAGGTGTATACAGTCATTAAAATGGTTATAATGAGTGTGCTTTAAATGAGGCAGTCTGTGGATGAAAGCGAATGACCACATCTGTTTGATCATATATAACTGTTACTGACCAGCTATAATACAACCCCACTGCATTTGGCTCCACCCATTTAGTTGCTTCCTGCAGCTTTGCTTGCTTTGAAGTCACCAGCCATCGCTGATAGTGGCAACAATTCATACATTTGTGCAGTACAGAATATAAAGCCTTTGGAACAGAGTATAGTGTGCAGTGATGAAAGATAACAAATCACAAAGCAACAAGTGGATGCAAGTGGTACATTTGAAAATCGATTAGTATGTTGATTTACTTACTGAACTAGGCTGCATATCATAGCAATATATTATAGAAATTAACTAAGATGTGCCAGCTTTTATTCCCGCACAAAAGAAACTGACAGTGTCACAAAGCATTATTAAAGACTTGCAATGTAAGGAAGAAACAGGGCTGATGGCCTAAGAAACTGGATCCACACTAAGTTGCAAGTAGAACACAGTGAAACCTGGTAAGAGTAGGACATACACCAACCCAGAGGGCTTAAATAAAGCTATTCCAAGGGAGAAATATGCCCTGATTGCAGTAAGAATTGGTCTCCATCATACCACTGTGACAAACAGATATATATTCCTACTCAATGC
This sequence comes from Protopterus annectens, assembly GCF_019279795.1. Classification (NCBI taxonomy): domain Eukaryota; kingdom Metazoa; phylum Chordata; order Ceratodontiformes; family Protopteridae; genus Protopterus; species Protopterus annectens. The sequence continues at coordinate 161,385,521 of NC_056741.1, forward strand.
AACCAATTTATATGCGTCAGATAGGGACTATGGTCTCATGATCACCACCACCAACACCAGTAAATACACAATGAATGTTTAGCCCTAGGAGCATATGATAAATGCTCACTGCTGCCTTGGGTAATAATTAACACTTGCCACACCCAAACAAGTTTAACAGTGTACAGCTACTGATCAGGATTATAAAAATGGCTCCACAGAACTTCATCCACCTCACCAATGAGCCCAGTGCCTTCCAGTTTATTCTTACAAAAAATAATTGAAATAAAGCATGTCCAATGAGTGGTTAATGTTTGTCAAGTATGTCCCTTCTCTATCTTTACAGTAATACTTATTCCAAAAGCAAAAATACAACTATCTACCTTTTATAGAATAGTCATGAATGAAACTTAGAAGTTCCTCTTATTTACATGGCATGCTAGTCCCTGTTGTGCCGGTCTTCTTATATATGTTTCATATATCTGCTTGACCATTACACTCTCCCTCCATCCAAGCAAATATTAGCCCCCTATCTCCCAGCATTTTAGTCATACAAAAAGCAAATAGTGTAACTAGAGCAGCAGCTAACATGTTCTTAACAGGAAACAAGGTAAGTCTGGATATAAAAGAAAATTTCAAATGTCTTAGAAAATGGAATGATGCTTGGCCTTAGTAGAAAATGCAGTCAAATGCTGACTCCAAACACTCCTATATTTATAGATTCATAAGTTAGTAGTAGGCTAGGTGCCCCTACAAGCTATTTTAAGCTTTGTCGATTTTCCTTTTATTTCAAATATGAGAATCAAACTCTATATCTTATGTCTGTGAGGTAAACACCTTAACTGTAATGGCATCCTCCAGCCCCCCCAAAAAGGTTTATGTACAGAATAGCTTCTGCTGACCAACGAACAACCCACATGAATGACTTCAATACATCCATAAAGCCAATACCTCCTGGACTGTAACCCAATGAGCCTCCATTTCCCCCAAAACCCCTGCAACACGACTTACGTTGTCAATAGCCACAGTGTTCCAGTCTTCCCACTATCACTTACCCCAACCCTTCAAGTATACAAACCACTATCCAAGATATAGTAAGGTGACATAACATTGTCAACAGTGCAACTATACTAATCATAGCCAACTCCACCCTTGTCCCTAAATATCTCCCATAAAGGTTTTTTTTTTTTTTGGTAAATCAAAAAAACATGGGCTGCATCCACTAGCAACAAAACAAAAACCCACACCACAATGTCTTGCTTAAACCTTCCCACTCTTGCAGTAATGGAAACTTTTTCCTCACACACACACACACACACACACACACACACACACACACACACACACACACACACACACACACACACCTTGACATGCTCTGTCTAATCCCTCACCTAGGCTTAAAAGGGGGTCCAAATCATGTACATCCTTCTGACTGCCAATCTGCTGATGCCAAATCCAATAAAGGACAGTGCTAAACTCTCAAAGTAGCAGCAACCACTCAGCATCCTATCTGTCTAGCCTTTACAACAGAAAACTGAAACCCAACTACCATGCCCACAAAATCCGACCCAATGTCACATTGTCACAAATCCACCCCCCTATGGATACACCCAAACTCCCCATGAACAATCACCAAACCTGCTCTACCCTGCCCCTGACATACCTCAGCCTCAATTGCCTCCACACTACTCTCAGACTGCACCAACTCTGACAGGCCTTAATGAGCACCTAATAAAGTCAGCTTACCTGCAACCTCATTGCACACTACTCCAGTGACCAGCACATCCGGCCCAGCAGAATCCATCATCTTCCAAATCCCCTTCCTGCAGGCCACCAACTGATGCCCACTCTGCACTCACCAATCTGCAAAAGAAAAGAAAGCTGTAAATTTTCTGCACACACACACACACACACACACACACACACACACACACACACACACAAAAAAAAACTTCTTACTGACAACATTATATGCTGAGAAGGGCCTACCTTGTTCATCAACCACACCACAGTTACATTAACCCACCTCCCTAATCCTCAATAACCTGGCACCACCATATTCCCCAGCACATCTTTCCACAGCCAACTAAGAAACACAGAGCAGCAAACGATGGTCTTATGCCACAAGTAGCAATAAATAAATACATGCGTTTACATGAAACCTATTAACACGCAAAATGTAAAGTGAGCTACCAACTCAAGGTAGTTACTACTACACACTGCAGATGACAGATAATTAAAATATCAGATACTTGGGTCACCTCAGTCTTGGGAGCATTTCTGTTAGTAAGCCCTATAAGAATGTCACCACACAATAACTCTTACCCAAATTAAAAGATTAAGAAAACTACACCATCTGTTAGAGTCCGACCTTGTTACCTTCCCATGTCCTGGTTTGTTCTACCAGTGCTGTAACAGCAACAGGAACACCACAGTGAAACTTAGGATGCTTAAAACAAGGAGTAAAATACCTCCATAGCATACCCATACCTCTCAAGTGAACCTTATTTCAAGAAACTGTTCTCATTTGGGGTCATGAAAGTTCAAGTCCTTCACATATTCCATGTTAACATTCTAACTGATAACCATGATAAATATTTCAGTAAAAGGCATATGCTATAATTAATCACATTTTAACCACCTATGTTTTCTAGACAAGTTGTTAGTGAACCATCAAAAAATGTTCCACCTTTACCCATTTGCTCCACTGTCTTAAGTGGCAATGTTCTTCATCGTGGAGATGGAAGGAAAGACAATAATCACGGTAAAGAGAAATTAGCCCCCTCCAAAAAAAAAAAAAAAAAAAGATACAAACAAATGTAAATCTGTTGAACAACAGGAAGAAATACAATAATCCACCAAGTCCCAGACTGTCCCCCCAAACCTATCTACCTAACATATACCCCCATGGATAACTGTACGGATTCTGGCAGTGTCCCCGAATTTGGAGGTAACATCTCCCGAACCATTGCGAAAGTTGATAGAATATCAGGGTTGGATTACATGAAAGTCTTACGGAATATGAAGTCTGAACCCTTCTGCCAATATTCTCTAAATTCCATCCCCTTCCAGAATCCCCAGTGTATAAAAACGGACCAAAATCATGAGGGCAAAAGGCTGTACATTATCTGAGCAAAATGCAGCTTAAATGTTTCCTTCCTCAAGTATATCAGAATAGCCAAAGGATCTTCAAAGGCCAGCCATACCATGTGCTGTCAGCCCTGTCCCTGCCCACTATGAAGTCATGAAGAATAACTGGAAGGCCTGGCAGGCAATGCTCACAGCCAGTCTGGATTCGCAATGAAACATATGCCCCAACCACCCGTTCAGTAGTCTATCCATCTATGCCCATTCACTTCATTGACACCTAATGAAACATGTCACCAATGCCCCATCAATGGATTGTCTGTGCCTGCAGAAGCACTATGACAAAGTATGATACACTGATTTGGCAGACCACCTACCATGTTTGTGTAGCATTGAAAATTCACTTTATGACTCCCCACCACTGTAAAGCTTCCCTACTGGTAGCAGTTTCTGCGGTCATTAGTGCTCAGACTTGGTCCCAGTTGTAAAGGCACAACTGACCCTTAATCAGTGGTTCATAATTACTCAATATTCCATGCACTGGGGGACTCATGTGGGCACCGAGCTTGGGGTGGGGCACATATCTTGCCCATGTGTAGCCCTGCCAGTTAGACTTCCTGAAAAAATCAGACTCCCACCTATATGAATCTCCTTCACCCTCCCCTCTGTCATTATTTATTCATTTATCTCCCCCCTCCTTTCCCCTTTTTCCCTCGGCTAGCTTAAACTGCTCGACCTTGATTTCAAAACATCTCCCACCCCATAATGGTCAACACTCTAGAAAAGCAAAGCCAAAAGAGAACACCAACACCTACAGTAAGTAAACAATACCACATCCACAGGACATACTTCTTAACCTGTCAGTGCAAAATTCTGGACAACAGCATAAGTAAAAGTGTGACAAAAGCCCCATGAACTAAGAATGGCTCAAAAATAGGACAATTCTAATATATTGCTCTTACTAACTGATAAAATCAATAGCATTACAGGTTTTGCATTAATCTGAATGTTCGGCAGGGTATGAAGGCTGGAACTCAAATATCTGACCTTTTCTAACTGCAGTCTGCAATGGTTTACCAGTGCTTTGCGAGAAAACCACAATTCATGAAAACTGACCAAAATATGAGGCAAATCTGGGCATTCTGTGAAGTTCTGTACAGGTGAGAAGTATGGTCATTACTCTCCGATTTCAACCCCAAATGATTTGCCAACTAGTTCCAGCAAGCCAGATAGATAGCTCTCAACCCTTCAATGTAAGACATCTGGACAAAAACTGAAACTGGGAAACAAAAGGCCAGACTATGGACCCATCTCAAAATTGCTCCCATAGCTTATAAAGCTGCCAAAGGAACTAGAGCCTAAACGTGCATCCCGACCGTTAGTTGCAAGCTCCAACTTTGTGAAGGCTAAAATTCAAATGCATAAAGTAGCTAGAAACTACACCGAATGCCCTTCCCCCAAATTCACATTTATGTCATTACTTAGTGACTGCAAGCTTAATTTAGTTGCCAGACAACCACTGGATTGAGAAGTAGATGAAAAGTATGCAGCAAACCCTGGACTGATTAAAAAAGAAAATCTGGACCCTTTATTATTGTTATTTTTTTCTTTCTTTTTTTTTTTATTTGTAGCCTGTAAGATTTGCCACCAATTTACCAGAAACCACAACTTTATCAAGTTGGACCAATTATGTGGAAGAATACCCCTCCATCTGATAAACTGCACTCACTCGGAATGCTGTAATGGCATGTTAACCACTGGCAGCAGTACTCCAACCCGTTTCGCATGTACATTCTGTGAAAGTCTGTACTGCTTAGAGGAATGCTACCCCATGTGTGATAATTATCACAATACCATGCAAGCGCAGGGTGCACCTGTTAACAAAATAACTCCAAGCCCACGAAAAGCCACTTGCGGCTTACCTGAAACCACAGTGGCATGGGAAATGCTACAGAGTCCTATCACCACTAATGACTACTTTGCCAGGAAAGGAGCTAGAAAGGAAGGAAAGGAGGCTGGAAAGGCAGTAGCACTCTACATACTAAAGAAATAAAGAACTACTGTGCAATAAAGCTACCAAATGACCCACTCAACCGCCCGAAGTACTCAATCCTACCCCCACGCTTTAATCCTAACAAGGAAATTAGCTATAAGCCCAAGCACAATCACTGCTCCTTACTCAAACCATTATACCACCAACCCACACAACACCAAAACTGAATGGACATGTACCATATAGGGGGCAGGGGAAACATGACCCTTGTATGCTATCCACCATAATCACCAATAATAAACCTATTGGCGCACTGTGCCCAACCTGAAAGTGTAGCCTAGAAGGGATAAACTTGCAAGGAAAAAAAAAAATCACTAAACGTCCTGCAACCCATGACCATTCTGCCTAATCCCAAACCCAACTGACCAAATAAGCCAATAAAAGGATATATAGAGAGAAAAAAAAATGAATTAGCCATATGAATCACCTGCCTTCTACAACCAGCCACTAACCAGTAACTGGAGGCCTACCTGTTCTCTAGGAATACCTACAGGTCATCTCAGATGTCACTTACCTTAGCAAGTACATGCCAAAATGTGATTCCTTAACAAGTTACCCTTGCATAAAATGCCTTAAGCCCCTCCCTACCCTTACCTCCTTTTCTCCCAATCATCCCTCATTCCCATTTAACCCTTTCATCCCCCCTACCCTCTTAATTTCAACTACTGTATTTATTTAACCCCCCCTTTGAAGATGTACCTGGACAAATTGATTTGTTACCAAACCTCATTTATGCCAAGCCCATTATATTCTATTTAGGAATAAGTAGAATCAGGAGATGCAAAGTTCAATATTTTAGACACAGCACGCAAATATACCTCTTTACCTGTGGACATTTAAAATAGGTTCAAAAGCTCATGAATAGTACATTTATCTTGTAAAAAAAAAACGGGTCATCTATTTAGCATAAAATTTGAATGCCAAATAGCAAATACCTCTTTCTGCTTCCAATAGAAATAAATGTATGATACTACTTCGAAACATGTCTAGAAAAGTGAGAATGACACAAATGATGGAAAATATAGGCACATTGTTAAAGAGGCAGTGCAAAATCTGTACATCTTAATAAACTGTGTTGTAAAATTCTACCACACGTTATTTATTTTTATTTCTGAAAAAGGGAGGTGTAAGTTATATGTCCTCTTTCTTTAAATTAGAAACTTCATAAGAACAAACACGACTTAAATGTTTTTGCAGGGATGAAAGCTCTTCTGCATCTTCCATGCAGAGCCTTTGCCCCTACACCCCATGGTTGCACAATAGCTAAAAAAGAGGGAAAAACAAACACAGTAAATCCCTGTTTCTTTAAGGTACAATTTTCTGTCAATCATGATTCAAATAAATTTGATTTCAGCAATTTTTTTCAATGAATTGTGACTCAGCAGAATGTGACTCAGTCAGAATAATTGCTGACACACACACACACACGTATATATATGTATATATATATATATATATATATATATATATATATATATATATATATATATATATATATATGTATATATATATATATATATATATATATATATACACTTACACAAACAAGAAAAAAGGAAGTACTGTTAACTGAAACCTTTAATTCCACCACAGGAAGTGCTATCATCCACATTAATCAGGACTTTATCAGTCTAAAGTACCAATAAAATAAGTATTAGATATCTGAAACTCATCATGCAATCAACAATAATCTAACAATAAATTTAAATCATAGGAAGTTACTAGGCTATTGGCCCTGAAGCCCTTATAAGCCTAGCCAAGAGTTTAGCCCATGTATACACAAATCAGCATCTGATGCCCCTGTCCAGCAGGGACACAGGTGGAATCCATGGCCTCACTGAGACAGATGCCTGGTGTTAAAGCCATGACCTCAAGCTTAATGCCAAAAAGTGTATTGTCATCCCCTTTGGTAAAAACTCTGTACCCATGAACTACCACATAGGCGGTAGTCTACTTAACACCGAAAGTGTGATAAGAGACCTTGGGACACAGGTGGACAGTAGTCTCTCCTTTAATAATCACATTGCCACAGTAGTCAGGAAATCCTTCTACGTGGCAAACTTCATCAAAAAAGGTTGCTCATCCAGGAAAAAAGAGGTCATTGTTCTCCTCTACTCGTCACTCATTGGACCCATTATAGAGTACAACGTCTCTTTTGGTATGTACCTCACAAGACATCTACAACAACTGGAAAGACCACAGAAATACCTCACAAAGAGGATTACCGGCCTCAAACAGATGCCCTACGCAGACCGTCTCAAAAAACTCCAGCTTTACTCTATCGCATATCGCCTACTCAGAGACGATCTCTGCCTAACATACAAGGCTATGTCAAACCCAGAGCTGTTGGACATGCTCCACTTAAAAAAATCCCAATCCCTCCGAGCTACACGCTCTAGGGACCTAAACCTTGTTACCACAATAAACAGAACATGCTGTAGGGATAGATTCCTGTCCCAGAGACTGCCCATACTCTGGAACAAAGTACCTATCTATATCAAACAAAGCTGTCTTCAAGAAAAATCTTCATAATTGGATGGGAAATGTGAAATTCACCCCGGGGATCACTTCTGTGGCTCTGCTCAACAGTGGCACAGGAAAATAATTTTCTTGGATGGCGAAAGCCAGGGTATCTTTTTGGCTAGGCTTATATAGGCCCTAGGGCCAATAGCCTAGTACCTACCTATGAACCTATGTATTTTCTATTGCCTATCTAGTAATCCAGGTTGCGTTTAAAAAGGCGTAAAGAGGTACTCTGCTTGATGTGGAGAGGGAGTCTATTCCATAGATGGGGGAGTCTCTGGAACACAAATTTGTCCTGCCAGCAAGTCCTATTGATGTCACAGACCAGGTTGAGGCCGCAAGTGTGGATTACTTGAGTGGAGCTTGACTTGCGGATATGCATCAGTTCCATCAAGGCAGGGTCCAAGATTGCCTTGTATGCTAGACAGAGGTCACATCTGAGGAGTCTGTATGAAACAGAGTAGAGGGATAGGGCTTTTAGCCTATCTGTGTATGGTAGATTTTTGAGGCCCTGGATTCTCCTGGTGAGGAACCTCTGTGGTCTCTCCAGCTGCTGCGTGTACTTTGCAAAGTACAAGCCGAATGGAGCATTGTACTCAATAATGGGCCTTATAAGGGAAGAATACAGGGATGTTATGACCTCCTTGTCCCCGGATGAGATACCCTTACATATGAGGTGGGCCATGTAGAAAGCTTTCCGTACAATAGAAGCAACATGGTGGTCAAAAGTCAGGTTGCTATAAATCTGGTTGCCCAAATCCCTCATGACTGACTGCATGCTTAGGACATTGTTATTAATGTGATAATTTGTGGGGACATCACTCTCCCCAAAGGGGATGATGATGCATTTTATTGTATTCAGCTTGAGGCCATGTTTCTGGCACCAGTCATTTGTTTGGGCGAAACCCTCTTGGAGGATGTCCACGTCACTAGGGGAATTGATGACAGCTCCCAGCTTGCAGTCATCTGCAAACTTGATCAGCCATAGTGCACTGGTTTTGGCCTACATCTCAGAAAAGTATATCCCCAATAACAGAGGCCCCCAAGACCGAACCCTGCGGTACGCCACTCGATATGGGTCTACTGCTTGAGGTAGCTTCCCCTATTTTGACTCGGTGGGTTCTATCAGTGAGCCAGTTAGCTACCCATCTGGTTAAATACAGATTGATGCCTAGTTGAGAGAGTTTACCTATTATGCCTGCGTGGGGAATAGGTCAAGGTAGGTGGTGTGCTTTGTCTTCCCCTCATCCATGGCTTTGATGACTGTCTCAAAAAAAGCTGACCAAATTTAACAGACATGACTTCCGCTTGATAAAGCCAAACTGTGTGGGATCAAGTGTTTGGAGGTTGCCAATATCCTTGTTAATGAGGTCCATGATAATCCATTCCATGGCCTTGCAGATCAGCTAGTTAGGCTGATGGGTCTATAATTTCCCGGATCAGTGGATGCTCCACCTTTGTGTAAAGGGATGACAGTGGCTGTCCTCCATTCAGCTGGGACAAAGCCGGTACTCCCATAATTTATGTTTCAGTGGAGTTTAGAAAATTCAAATATAGTCAAAACTATTTGCAAACTTTAGCCTTAAAAATACTTTGTTTTGTTAATATTTTGTGTAATTTCTCTGTTTTTCAATTTAGGTTTAATTTTTACAATTTTATTTATCCCCAGTATGTCCCTAACTGAAATTGCCACTACATTTCATTTCTTGCCAGGGTATTTTCTAAATTTCCACCTCTTTTATTTTGAGAAACACCATCCAAAACTACTGAACTTTTTAAATTTTTCTATAAACTTAAATTGTGCATTCTAATTGTTTTAGCTTTTAAGGCATTCAGATGATTTTTTTTATTCTCTGTGAAAACTTCCATGAATTTCTTCTCTTAGAACATTTTACAGGTTTCACACTTTACTTAAATACACTGCATTTTTTAGAGTTAAATGAGTAATGTTCCTTTACTCTGTAAGTACTTCCTATTCACTCATTTACATAGTATATACTTTTCATTATATATTTAGAAAATTTACACATCTTTCAAGAAATTTTCCATCTATAATTATTTGTCTCCTTTTTTATTGTTTTTTTTTCTTCATTCTAACATTTCTTTAGAAGTGTTCCCTTTCATGTTGGAGAACTCCAGATTTTCACCAAAGAATTCCTGCAAAATAATATTTTTCTTTAATATTTTCTAATTTTATACCATTATCTGTTTGATAATATACTTATCTGCTGAATAAAATAAGTGTCATTGTACATTTTTTTTAGTTTTCTAGCTTTCATTTGAAACTTTCCATGTTTAATATCAGTTTATTTATACTTTCCTATTTAAATCTATTTTCTTACAAAATAATGGAAACGGGATAATCACTATTAATGAATGTTTGTTTATACTCCTTTTAATCTATTGCAACTCATATCTAGAGTGGTTATTATAATTACACTAATCAATGTGCTTTTTATTACAGTTTTTTAATCATTTAGGTTGTGCAGTTTGGTACTGCAGAGATGTGTTGTTTGCGAAGTCATTCTAAAAATCTTACTAGCCATTCTTTCTTACTGTTTTATAATAGTTAAATGTAAAAACTGTATATTGTTTGCATGTATTTTCATTTTAAATTTCAAAATGTTTCACTTATGTAAATAGCGGTAATATTCAGTGAATGTTTTTTCCTTTTTAAATATTCCCATAATGAAGTTTTCTGTTTGCTCAAACTGTAAAATACCAATTGATACTTAAAGGCCTCATTTAACAATTCCCTAATCTCTTTGTCTCATGTCATTTTAAAAACAGTTAATACTGGATTGGACAGAGGACAAAACTCACTTTTCCTTTTCAAAACCTTTTCACCATTCAGTTCTTGTTGAATCTTATCTTTAAACACATGGATTGCCTTACAAGTAACCCTAGAGTGGTAATTGTTTCTACTATATCCAGTCTTTTGCTCAGAACAAAACCCAGTGTAGAACTGGAATTGCCTAGACATAGTATGGCCTTGCTGAATCTAACTATGATGGCTGCCAAAAAAGCAATTACTAGAAAATGGAGATCAAAGCATAAACCAACTTTATTAGAAGTAACAAAGTTAGAAACCGATATAACAACTGAAACTGGGATCTTTGGAAAAGGGTAGGAGCAAATTACATAGGTAAATCATGGGAAATGTGGGATCAATACATGCAGAAAAGGAACAAGGCTTAAAGAAGGCAGGATTTGAATGAGCTATGTAATGACCAGCTGGCAAGGACTGGATATATTAAATGTGATGTATAGTGTTTACAGCTACAGTTGTGTTGGCACAGTTTGTAAGGTATAATGTTTGCAACTGAGATTGGTTTATTTTCATTTATATACATGTACGATTGTCTGTCATACATGAACATTTATGTTTTTGTTTAAAAATACAAATAAGAATAAAACCCACTCTATTGCTGAAGATGAAATATTCATTTTCTATGAATTCTTTATCAGTCAAGTTTGGTATGTAAACAAGTTACTTTGTTTTACTCCTTAAGTTGTAACCTCCTTTCCAATTCATGTTGTTTGGTTCCTTGCTGCTACATTGAGTACCTTGCTGTCGTTGTTTTCTTTGATAAAAATTCCATTCTCTTTCTGTGTCTAGGGATGTCTGATTGTTTTGCCATTTGAATCTTCTGTTTCTTTCCATTTGGTCCTGTGCCAAATTTGGACCTTGTTGAAAACTGGAACTTCTTTTCTGTACCAATATCTATGACCACTTTGTTGCATCATGTGATTTAAATTCTCAGATTAACTCCTTCCTTTGTATTAAAGAATATCTTCCCCTTATTATTCTCATTGGTTAATTATAGAGCACTTTTAGCTGCTGATTTGTTGTTTTTATTCATGGAGCCTCTTTTTATTGTATAAATAGATTTTGATAATTACCAGCAGCAGTTTGTTACTAAAAAGCAAATATCGTCTAACAAATTCAAATCCAGTCATTCTCTATGAAACACTTTCTTACCACAAACAAAAACAGAAAATGAAGCACTGCAAACTGAAATCTTGACTTTATGCAAATTAATCTGGGCCAATAAAACAACCATTAATAAGTATCTAAAACACATTGTATTGCTCTTGGTTGGTGTTTTATACGTTATTAAACCATTAATAAGTATCTAAAACACATCATGTCACCAACAATAATTGATGAATTGATTCAAAGCGTCATAAATCATGTATTAATGGAGTTTAAAAAAGTACACATTTTGTTATAACAATTCACACAACTCGGCATTAAAATAACACTTCTTTCTTTTTAAACAATTTATCTCAGTATTCTGTTTTTCAGTTCAGGTTTAATTGTTACAACTTCATTCAGCCCTTGTGCCAAATATGCACCTAAGTGAAATTGCCATTGCATTTATTTTCTGGCCAGGGCATTTTCTAAATACAATCTCTCTCATCCTGATGAACACTGCCTAAAAAAATAAATAACATTTTTAATATAATAGCAATTGTTTTAGTTGTGATAAATTCAATTCTTTGCACTAGCTTAGTATACTGAAATTAATGTCTTTCTGATGAATTTGATGCATCTAGTGTAAATATGAATTTGATCATTCTACATACTTCTGTTCACATTGCTGATTTCAGTGTTTCTTTATACTGTAATTTGCAAATTTGCTAATATTCTTTGTTACCTTTTGCATTGTCATTTGTCGATATGGATCCTTTTGGATAAGTCCATTCTACTATTTACAGACATTAAATAAATGAAGTGTAATAACCACTTTAAAGACTATTCACTTGTCTGAATTATGGTGTTTAGCAGCCATTTAATTTGTGAGATTTGTGTGTCATGTACTTAGCACACAGACTGACAATGTGATACATGCCATCATTTAAAACTTAACGCCCCTCGGTAGTTTTTTATCAGTAGAACTTCCCCTTATGTTCTCTGGGTGATATCTGCCTCTGCTGAATAAATGTACTCCTAGAATTTAAGAATGAGACAAACATGCAAATACTTCCAAAGCAGTTTAAGACAGAAAACAAAATGGAGGTCAAAACAGCATGCCCAACACACTAGTATTAGGTGACTCGATAGTGAGGCACACTGATGTCCCAGTCACTAGGTTGAATAAGGAGAAAGTAACAGTCAGCTGCCTGTCAGGTGCCAGGATCTGCCACATAACACACGCACTTAGGTCTCTCAACAACAGGTACAAATATGACTCTGTCATTGTACATGTGGGTGTGAATGACCTGAGATGTACCACCCTGGACTACATGAAAAGAGACATGGAGGAGCTCACGGATTATATAGCCCAGGTGTGTATGACCCTAGCCTTGAGAAGCATCCTACCATCATCCAGAATGATTCCACAGTACAAGCAGAAAATGATTGGTTTCAACAACTGGCTAAGTTTCTAGTGTCATTCTAAGGGGATCCAGTATCTGTCTGCCTGGGATGACATGATTGACAGAGCTCGATGCTTTGCCAGAGATGGCCTGCATCTGTCACCTTTGGGCTTCCAGATACTGGCCACGTATCTTTCCACCCCTATAGTGCCTTTTTCAGGCGGTTTTCCAAAGACCAAATTACCATTGTAACAGTTACAAACAAATGCAATCTGAGGGTCATGCTGCTGAATGCTAGAAGTCTAAATCTCAAAATGCACTCACTCAAAGCACTCCTCAAAATGGAGAACATCAACATTTGTGCTGTAACAAAGACCTGGTTTAAAGCACCCCTGCACTACCAGGCTATAACTCATTCCACACCTTTCAGCCCCAGAACTTGGACCAAAGCTCCAAAGGAGGTGGTGATTCCATATTCATAAAGGATCTGCACACCTCCAGACTGGTAGCCCAACGCATCAGAGATACTTCAGGTGCAGCTAACATTGCGTAAGACAGCGATTCAGGTCGTAGCCTGCTATAGGTCCCCAACCATGTAAGACTCACACTCCACATTCCTAAGCACCCTGGAGAATATTAGGGTCCAACCTAACACTGTCAGACTGGGTGACTTCAACTACCCCTCCATTAACTGGGAAAAGTACTCATGTTCCAATACACTTGCCCAATATTTCCTGGAATTCATTAATTCCAATGCCCTGGACCAGATTGTTCTTACCCTCACTAGAGGTAGCAACATTCTCTACACGAATAGTCAACTCATCCCTGGTTAGAGCCGACCACAAACAAATCACCTGGGAAATACACATCCCCCGCAAAGGTAACCACCATGAAAACCTTCTCCAAAGCTAACTTTGGGCTCCTAAAAACAGTTGTGGCTAACTTCACAGCATCCATGCAAATGGAGAATAGTTGCATGACCACTGAATTATACACCAATGCACTGTACGAACACGGACACAAATGCATGGATCTCGCTATACCTAATAGAACCAAGACTCACTCCACCAAAAAAAGGAAGTCAATCTGGTGGTCACCTGTCCTAAACAAACTTTACAACAGAGACAAGAAACTGATGAAGAATAAGGTGAAGTTCCAAGACTAGAAAAACTCCCTTATCAGCCTCAACAAAAAGTTGAGATCCCTCATCAAATCCTCTAAAGCTAGTTATGAAAATAGGATTGCAGCAGATAGTAAAGACAACCACAAGGCCTTGTATAGTTATGTAAAGAATCTAAAGGGCAATACCCAGATTTGCTCTGAGCTACTGCACAATGGTACCTTCTATACTGAGGCAACAGATATCGCCAATATACTGGCAGACAGATTCAGTGCCAACTTTACCTCCCCAAAGGACCAATCACAATACCAGTAGATTGCCAGACACCCAGTATTGCTACTGCACAGGTTAAAACAGTACTGTCCAAGGCCAAAAAACAGCTTCTATTGGACCTGACAATATCCGTGGTTGTGTTCTACATGAACTACAGAGTGAGCTGGTACCTCCCTGTGTGCCTTTTTCAACCACAACCTCACCTCAGGCTTTGTCCCTACTGAATGGCGCACTGCTACAGTCATCACTCTTCACAAAAGAGGAGCGATTATAGACCCCGCATTCGCCTGATGAGTCTGATATGCAAAGCTATGGAACGCATCATCATGGACCTAATAAACAAGGATATAGGGAATCTCCAAACTCTGGATCCCACACAGTTTGGTTTTGTGAAGGGTAGATCCTGCCTGCTCAACCTGGTTGACTTCTTTGAGCAGTCACCAGAGCTGTGGATGAAGGCAAGGTGGTTCATACAGCCTACCTTGATCTGGCCAAGGCCTTTGCTACCATTCCCCACTCAGGAAACATAGAAAAACTCATTAAGCTAGGCATCAACCCCTATATCACTAGGTGGGTTGCAAACTGGCTGACAGATAGAACCCACAGTGTGAAAGTAGCCGATTCCAAGTCAGACTGCCAACCCTTCATGAGTGCAGTCCCACAGGGATCGGTCCTGGGTCCTCTCCTGTTTGGTATCTACTTCTCTGAAGTCCAGGCCAACATAAAACGACTGTGTCAGACAAAGTTCACAGACGTTTGCAAGTTGGGAGCTATTATTAACTCCCCAAGTGATGCTAATATCCTACAGGAAGACCTCACTGAGACCAACGACTGGTGTCAGAACCATGGCCTTAAGCTCAATGCCAAACATGTGTCGTCATCCCCTTTGGGAAAAAAACAGTTCCCATGAATTACCATATTGATGGTAGTCCACTGAACACAGAAGGCTTTATAAGAGATCTGAGAACACAAGTTGACAGCAACCTTTCTTTTGACCACCACATTGCCACTGTGGTCAGAAAGTCCTTCTATGTGGCACATCTCCTTACTAAGAGTTTTGTAACCAGGAAGAAAGAGGTCATTGTCTCCCTCTACTCTTCCCTCATTAGGCCAGTCATCGAGTACAATGCCCCTTTTGGCATGTACCTCACTAGACACCTGCAACAACTGGAGAGGCCACAAAAGTACCTCACAAAGAGGATCCTAGGCCTTAAACACTTGACCTATATGGACAAACTCAAAAAACTCTAACTGTTCTCTGTCTCATATCGCCTACTTAGACTCTGCTTGACTTACAAAGCCATGTCTGACCCAGCTGTGTTAGAAATGCTACATCTAAAGAAATAGAGACCTCAACCTCATTACCACAATCAACAGAACATGCTGGAGGGACAGGTTCATAACCCAGAGACTGCACATGCTATGGAATAGACTTCCCATACATGTCAAACAGAGCACCTCACTGGCCTGCTTCAAGAGAAATCTTGATGAGTGGATGGGAAATTGAAAATTCACCCCAGGGATCACTCCAGTGGCTGTACTCGACAGAGGCACTGGAAACTAAGGTCGGGTGGCACGATGCCAGGATAATTCTATGGGCTAGGCTTGTAAAGGCTCTTGACCATTAGCCTAGTACATACCTATGAACGTAAGGGTTACATTACTGCCTCGTTCCGTCATCACCACCACCTCAAGCAGAGCACTGTGCTTGATGGAACTAGTCCAGGAGCAGTGGACAGTATTCATAATCCATGGCTTTGCATTTTTGTAGTGGTGATCTGTGAAGAGTGGCGCTTTGTGGGTATGCAATTCCCAGACTTTCAATCGTACCTGTTTCTATGTAGGCAAGACTACATGAAGGTTGAGAGACAGGATTTATAATCACTTGTATGACATCAAAAATTCAAACCAACAAAATGCATTAGCTAAACATGTGGCTAATTTTAGTACCCATACGTTTAACTTTAGGGTTCTGCAAACAGTGCCGATTAATGTGAGAGGGGGCAATCTGAACAATCAATTAGAGTTGGTAGAAGTTAAGTGGATTTTTAGATTACGTGCCCATATTTTTCCAGGGCTTAACAATCATGTTAGTTTTAAACCAGCCCTGGTAGCATGTCCAGTAAAATAATATGTAATGATATAATATAATATAACAAAATAATATGTAATGAAATAAGATAAAATAAACTTGAGTACGTTAAGATAGGATGAGCTGAAGCAGATCATTATTAGAGTACAGCAATATTGTTGTTTGATTTATGACCAGTCTATAGTATATATATATTGTAACTGGTAAAGGGAATTCTCTGATTTTTTTGTATTTATTTTTTGTATTCATATAAAATTTTGAGTTTTAATTTATTTTTATTTTATTTTTTCTTTATTTATGCATATTTATATATTCAATATTTGATGCACATATGTTATGTCTTGTTTTATGCATACATATATATTTTATATGAATTTATATACACATACACTCATAATTATGTTAGGATTTGTGTGTGTGTGACTGTTGAATATATATGTATACACACAACTTCCTATTGTCTGCTTAACTTGGATTTTATTCTGTCTTTAGTCAGCTTTTATCTTACTGCTGGAGGGGTTAATTAGTTAAGTAACTTGATTTTCCTGCTGTGAACTGGATTGGTTGGCAGTATTTTAAATCTGTTTAAATTAAGCTGTTTGACTGTTTTCTGAGATCTGATGAAGCATGTTTTTACATGTGAAAGCACTTATCCGTTGAATATACAATAAATGTATTTGATTTTTAGAGCCTGGTGGTCCTGCCTTGTGCCTTTACCTATGAATATGTATATGCAGAGGATGGTGCAGTGGTATAGCAGTTAGCGCTATCGCCTCACAGCAAGAGGTTCTCCAGTTTGATTCTCGGCTGTGGTACTTTCTGTGTGGAGACTGCATATCTTCCCTGTGTTCTTGTGGGTTTCCTCTGGGTGTTCCAGTTTCCTCCCATATTCCAAAGACATGCAGTAGGTGGATTGGACACTCTAAATTGGCTCTAGGTGTGACTGTGTGTATGCGAGTCTGTGGTGCACCCTACTTCATGACCATTTGTCTTCCCTCTGTTTGTCTTAATCACTTCAGTGTCTCCTGTCCTATTATGGGTGTTACCCCTCTTTGCCTGCGCTGTTCTGTATTTGTCTGTCTGCTGCCACATACTGTCCAATCCACTTTTCTACTAGGTATTCCCTTTCATCTGTCCTGTTTTCCTTTCTGTTTTAAAAAAGGAAGCTTTATCCCCACAAAAAAAGAGTGGTTTCTTCTTTCCTTCATTCCTACATTCCCCTATACAGTATTGTTTTGAGTGGCTCTCTGCTTACTTTTTCTCTTTATCCTATTTTCATATGTACCCTTTTCCTTCCCATTTATGAATCCAACAGGTTCCCCCGTATTTGGACAAGTCTCCTTCTATTTCTTGAATTCCCACTTAATCGAACTACAAAATGATGGGACTATATTACTGAAAATTTAGTTTAACGTACACCTGGATCACTGTAATTTAACTCCAGGAAACTAACCACTTGGCCATCATGGTGAACTTTGCCCTTTTTCTCCACTATAGTGCGATCTCGGAGTTGGTACATTTAGTTAAGAGGGGGTGTGGGGAGCATAGCCCCCACCTTGAGTTGGTTTGATTTGCTTTGGTCTCTTTTTAAAGTATTGGTAATCATGTGGTTAATATCCGGGGGTTAAATTATGGTGATCCGGGTGTTCATTAAAGTTAATTTTTAGCAACTTCATCTTGTCTCTTCATCGTTCGATTAAGTGGAATTTCAGTAAATAGAAGTAGATCGATCTGGACACCATAGCTGCACAGCTCCTAATTATTACATTGATACTTAACTTAGCTGTGTGTGCTGCTTGATGCCTTATAACAGAGGGAAGCAGTAATACAAACAGGATGGCAGTAACTAGCACTGCTGTACATTCTGGAATGTCAGTCTGACAGAGGGAAGCAGTAATACAAACAGGATGGCAGTAACTAACACTGCTGTACATTCTGGAATGTCAGTCTGACAGAGGGAAGCAGTAATACAGACAGGATGGCAGTAACTAGCACTGCTGTACATTCTGGAATGTCAGTCTGACAGGGAAGCAGTAATACAAACAGGATGGCAGTAACTAGCACTGCTGTACATTCTGGAATGTCAGTCTGACAGAGGGAAGTAGTAATACAAACAGGATGGCAGTAACTAGCACTGCTGTACATTCTGGAATGTCAGTCTGACAGAGGGAAGCAGTAATACAAACAGGATGACAGTAACTAGCACTGCTGTACATTCTGGAATGCCAGTCTGACAGAGGGAAGCAGTAATACAAACAGGATGGCATTAACTAGCACTGCTGTACATTCTGGAATGTCAGTCTGACAGAGGGAAGCAGTAATACAAACAGGATGGCAGTAACTAGCACTGCTGTACATTCTGGAATGTCAGTTTGAGTTCACGTTATCTGTTCTCAAAAGACTGTGCTATGCATGGTTTCTCTTCTGTGATTTTGGGTATATATTCCCCTGCAAAGCTTTACCTGCTAGCTCATTTTTCACACTTATACTACCTGGCTATGTCCGCTTGCATACTTCGGTATATCTTCCATTGCAAAGCTTTACCTGCTAGCTTACTTTCACACTTATACTACCTGGCTATGTCCGCTTGCATACTTCAGTATATCTTCCATTGCAAAGCTTTACCTGCTACCTTACTTTCACACTTATACTACCTGGCTATGTCTGCTTGCATACTTCCTGTCTCTCTCATTTACATAAACTGACATGTCGCTAAATGCCCATAAACATACTGACTGCATGTTTTCATGTGGATAGTCATTCCTTTCCTTTTTCACTATGTAGGCCTTGTGCAGAAGTGCAAAAGAATCTCTATGAATCCCAACCTATCTGTCTAGCTTATGAATTTTCCAAAACCTGAAAAGTTGTTTACAGATATCCACTGCATAGTTTTAAGTTGGGATTTATTTTTCTTTTCTTACAGTGTAGTGCATTAAAATATTGATGCAAAAACTTGCAATAATCTTCACTGTACAGTCAAATCATCATGCTGTATTTATATTTGCTTAGTGTGTTAAACTTGATTTTTTTAGAAAAAACTCAGAAATCTAAGATGTATGTGGTGTGATAATCTTTTTAAAATTTTCAATGCTAGTCAAGGTGAATGAGTTAAAAAAATCCTTCTTTCAGTGTGTTATCTAGTATCAACAGTTAATGTATAGAACACTAAACATGTATCACGTTAAAAAAATAACTGAGCTACTTGCTTTGGATATATCACTTAAGGTATTGGAAGGTTGTGCCTGTGTTTACATCACATTTAGAATATTAACACTACCACAAAAATTATCTATGCTTGCATTAATGTTTGACTGAGTAACCCTTATGTAACATCTACAAAACAAATAAAATAGCAGTTACCTCGTTCTGGCTCATCATATTTCTAAATGCCATCTATCTCAGACATGCCAAATTGACAATGGATGTGGCTCATGATTTAACTAGTGTTTTAGTGTCATAAGCTGAATTATGGTGATAGGAAAGAAAATAATAAATAAATGGAATAGCTGTAAAGAAGAAAAACTTGTGTAAACATGAAATGGATGATGTTTGTATGTAAGGGAAGGGGTAGGCCTAAATAAAACAAATGCTGTCACAGCTAGGAAGCACGTGAGGGCAAAAATCACCACTAAGGTAGTCTGTATGGTGACCTCTTCTGTCCAGCTCTTGCCTTTGCTTAGAAATATCCAGGATGGAGGAATGGATGGGCATGACTGATAGATGAAGGCTTGAGGGTCAGAAAACATAGTAGGACAAAAAGCATATAAGATGTGTGTGTGTGTGTGTGTGTGTATATATATATATATACTCTTTTGTTCACTTTGGATTTTTTAATATTTCACAGGCATTTTGGATCTATAATAACAGGCAGAGCTAGAAGGTTAACATCCACCATTTACTGTAATGCAGAATCATGTGATTTCCAATATGGGATTCATAAGGATATAATGCAGTATACCCTACATTCTTCCCCATGAGTTTAATTCTTTTATGATACAAACTGTATCTATCTATCTGTCTATATATAGATATAGATATATTTGTACTTCAAAATATCAAAGTACACAAATATTGATCCCAAAACCATGGGAGGAGGACCCCAAGTGGAGGGCTGTGCCCCATGCTTCCTGCTAATTATATATAGCAACTCTGACATCGCACAACAGTGGGGAAAGGGCAAATTCCACTCTCTGCTGTTCCATGACCTCCCACAATGTACTGCCAGCAGAACTGATCAAATAAGCATCCAGTCACTTCCGCCAGCAGGAAAAAACACTCGATATTACAAACATTTGATACTATGGCATGTTACATAGTATGTTTGTATAATGTACTGCTGCTCTTTCTACATCCAGCATCACTTAAATGGGTGAAAATGCTTTCTTTAAATGTTCTTTTCATATGCCCTATACAGAAGGCTCCACAAATGCATTCTGCCATGTACACTATAAACCTGGTGTTACAATTTACCAGTGTTTGAGTTTGAAAGATAGTGCCTGAATTTCTAGCATTAAAAAACTTTGCATTTAGTATGTGCTGACACTTAATACATGTAATTAACTTTTACAACCTGTCTAATTTTGTCTATGATTTCTGTCATTGCATGGATCACAGTCACTCTTGCATTTGTTAAAAATATTGAGACAAATTTTTGTTTCTTCTACAATTCCAAGATATTGTACATGGATTTTATTACCCAATATGATTAGGCAATCTTTTTTAATTAGACACTTAATTTTACATGAATTGTCAATGTAAGTCATTACAAAAAATATATTGATCGCTTGTGTTTGGTGTATTCTGTCCTTGTATTTCAATAAATCTTCCGTATTTATCAAGGCAACCTGGTTTTGTACATTATTTGGTATCTTCTAATCACAGCTTCTACATGTAAATCTGTTTCAGCTCCTTAGGAGCCACATTGTACTTGTACCTAGTACTACAAATTCTTCATAATAAATTGAGATTTTGGAATGTTTTTGATGATATGATGGGGATGGAAACTTTTGCAAAATAAGTATGCATTCTTTGAGAATGGTCTACTATAAATTGTGGTGGTCAAGGAAAATACGTATGCATTCTTTCAGAATGGTCTACTATAAATTGTGGTTGTCAAGGAATGATCCAATACTTCGGTGATTTAAAAATTCAGAAAATCTATGAAAATGTTCACACTTTATACTTAAGGAAATGCCAAATACATTAACATTCAGATATTTCTGTAATTCACATAATGAAGTACGATCTCCTAGCAGTAATATCTCACAATCCTCTAGGTATGTTCTCCAGAAATTAATTGATTGTATAAAATACTTGATTGGTCCTAACTATTACTTATTTTAAGAAAATCCCATAAAAAGACCCCAATAAAGGGGAACAAAAGCTTCACCCATTATGTTGCTCTTCTTTTTAAAAAGCAATTGATGTTGTAAAACAATACATTCTTTGTAAGTACTAACTCAATAAGATGGACCAAACAAATCACTAAACTCAAAAGTATAAATGTCTGATATAGTCAATCAAACATCTGAAGGTTTTGAAGCCTTTTTCATGCTGTATTGATGTATATAAAGAATATACATATAAAGTGCACAGGTACCAATGTCCCTCAATGGATTTATCGTAAATAATATTTGTAAAATCTGTGATGCCCATGACGCATAGGAACAGAATTTGTTTGGGTTGTGCAGCTAGACCTATAAAGGTGCTGGTAGTCATTAGCCTAATCTATACCTATGAAATTATTTTTTTATGAACTTTGGGCAGGATATAAAATGTCTGTGGAGAAGTTTCTTTCACAATTAACATATGCTTATTTTTTTTTTCTCAGGGCTTTTCATTCCATTTTGCATCATCTTATAGCCCCATATCCACTGTTCCACATCCATTATTGGGTTCACAAGCCACCTAATAGCTCTCAGAAGGTAATCTAAAATTGTTGGGGCCAGCAAAGATCTTAAAGGTGTCCTGGGTATCTGGTCATCAAGTTCTACCATTTTTTTCCCTTTATGACCTATCTAGTTACTTCCCACCCACACAGTTCTTGTTTTTTTTAAGGGCCGGGTGTGCAATGGTGGCATATGGTGTTTCACCCTTCTCCACAGCTTCTCAATCAAGTGGCCACCCTAGCCACCCTTTGGACCATGCCTCCCAGTAGTGAAGTCCGCAGGCTCCACCAGGGTTCATAGCGGGAGATGCCCAGAGAACTACTTTCCCACTAGGGATGGTAATGTTCATCCCTCCTTGCCACTCTGTCATCTCTCCCTGCCACTCTGTCAGTCTTCCAAGTCAGTAATCAAACCCAGGCTGGCCAACAGTAGTTAGGGCTTTATTCCTCTACACCACCAGAGTGGCTAATTTGTGCTTCAAATCTGTAGAAATAGCATTACATTTTGCCTAATATTCTAAAAAAGAATCAATGTTCATACTTGAATTCAGAAAGAGGAGGATATAGTGGTAGAAGACAATAAAGCCAAGAATTACTCAACTTAGCTATGAATGTATAATACCATGAATTTAAGGAAAAGAGAAAATGAAAATTTTAGACTGCTTTCTGTAAACGCGAATAGTAGTAAGATTATATTGAGAAGACTAGGGATTTTGGGTCTATGTCAGTTCTTCGAACGCTTAAAATTTCGAACGTTACATGGTCGAGACCAAACGTTCAAATTTTCAAGTGTTCGAAGATTGACTTTCAATGGTGCCGTACGGTGCAGTTAGGGAGAATTTCCCTTTTCTGCACTGAAGTGCGGTCTTGGAGTTGGTATATTTAAGTAGGGGGAGTGTGGGGGTGCAGGGGGGCTTGCCTCCCTGCTCACACTGTTAAGGTGTGTTTTTGTTTTTTTATTTATTTTTTTTATTTGATATTTGAACATCCAAATATCGAACATTTAGTCTCAACCATGTAACGTTTGACATTTTGGATGTTCGAATATTTAACATAGACCCAGGATTTTGGAGTGGTGTAATACATGTGATGTAGATGGAATTATATTAGAAGACACAGGATTTTTCACAAATGAATAAAGATTACAAAAAGAGAAACTATGAAAGATAATCAGGAATTTGGGAAATGAGAGATATTCTGGAACAGTCATATTCTGTAGAAATACAGCAAAGACATTAGATGTGATTTACGCAAAAATTAGAAAATTAACCATTGCAGATTTAAAATGGAAAGAACAAGTATATAGAATTATAACATTATTTAATTATACTAATTGTGAAGCTTATTTGATCAGATTTTAGACCATGCAGTGATAAATATGAATATTATAATAACATGAAATTTTAACTGGAGAGGAATGCCTAAAAAGAAAGCCAATGAAACAAGAAAAAATTTTAAAAGTTATAAGATGTGGTAAGTTAAAACTTTGGGACAAAAATTCATGAACTTACAAAAGGGGTATGTATACAACTGAAACAGATTATTTTATAGGATCAGAAGGTTTGGTTATAGGAGAAGGGGGGGGTAAATGAAGCAGGATTTCCTGCTCATCTTGCAATATGGCTAGAGTTAAAGGAAAACAAGGAATATATAAAAATAGGCAAAGGAATAAAAAAAGGATAAATGAGAAAGCATGGGATGAAGAAGAAAAGACATTAGTAATAAAGTTATGGAAATTTAAAAATTGGTCTGAATTGTAGATGATATTTAAGGAAAACTATATAAAATGTTTTACAGTGGCAATATGATGTGAGAAAAGTAGAGAAAGAAAAATATAAAGTAGCATATAATGATGCATAGGAAGATTTCGAATATAATGACAGAAAGTAATTTAACAAAGAAAAATAATTATATGAAAGAAATAAAGAAAAATACAAGAATTGTTGTCTAAGCAAAGATATGTTTTACAATGAAAAAGAGAATTAGTATTGAGTTACTTAAGTAAATTAGTAAAGGAAGATGGTAGTGTAATAACATAAAAATTTAAAAGGGGAAATAGGAAGAACTCAGGAAAAGATTATGAACAGTGTAGTACAATATGTACAAACATGTTTAAAGAAAAAGAGAAGGTAGTGGAAAAAATGTGAATGGTAAAAACTATTAACAGAAAAAGAGAATAAAGAGTTGGAAAAGGAGATTTCTTTGAATAAGCAAAATAAAGTATTAGGACAAGTAAATATAAATGCGGCTGCAGGACCAGATGGAATAGGATATAAAATGTATAAAAAAAATCTAGATCCTGCTTTGCTGAAATAACAATTTCCTCATAGACTGGAGTATAAGATCTTTCCTGAGACCTTTGTTGGAGAACTGAACAATAATCGTTTTGGTTTGAGTTTTGATGGATTTCAAGTAGGAAAGAAAGTTGTATTTTTGGATCTGGAGTTAGATGTTAGTTCTGGAAATATCACCACTAAAATCCATAGAAAATTTAATAATGTTGCCCACTTTCTTGATAGTTATAGTTGTCACTCCATGCATACACTTTGTGCCTTACCCTTTAATGAGCTTTTACGAGTCAGTAGATTATGTAGTGACCCAGATATTTTGCGGCATGAATTGATTCAGACTTGTTTGGTATTTAAACAAAGAGGGTATAGTAAAGATCTTATACTCCAGTCGATGAGGAAATTGCTATTTCAGCAAAGCCATGATTTTGGACAAAGGAGTCTAAATAACCACTTGAGGATAAAGGATACAGTGATAAGTGGTGATAGGAAGGTTTATTTTGTAACGAGTTACAATATTTTTAATCAAGAAGTAGTGGATACAATTAAACATCATTGGGATTTTCTTCTCAAGGGTAAGAATAAGGTAAAAAATTTATATAGATATCCTTTAATTTCATATAAAAAAGGATGAAATATTAAGGATATAGTTGTACATAATAATTTTGAGCCCCCTAATGAAATTATACAGAGAAGGAGAAACATATACAGAACTGTCCCAAGTGGTGGTTGTTCTGTATGTGGATATATATATTGAGTTCCTTTGGAAAAATTAATGGACTGAAGTTTCCCTCAGCTGGTTATTTTACATGTAGTAAAAAGGAGTGATTTATTCTATTTCATGTAGTTGTAGCCTATTTTATATAGGCAAGACCAAACGTACTTTTAGGGTAAGGCTGCAGGAACATGTTAGAGATAGTAGAAGGAATAATATGGCGAATCCTGTAGCTCTTCATTTTAACATGTTTCATGGTGGGGAGTTGTGTCATTTAAAAGCATGTGTTTTGGAACAAATTGTTGAAAATGATGAGATTGCTTTAAAAGAAAAATTTCATTACAAAGAAACTGTTTTTATCTTGACGTATGATACTTTAGCCCCTAGGGGCATGAATAAGGAATGCAATTGGAAAGCACTTATGTAATTAATTATTTAAATTAAGTAATTGATGTAATTGTTGTATATAAGGGGTGTGTTCTTTTGTGTTTTTGTACTCCGAGAAGGCTGTGGCCGAAGAGCTACAGATTGGTTTTAAATAAATCTGTTATGTGTTTATAGAAGTTTATTTTGCTGCTTCTTTCAACTGGCTGAGTGGTATTTTTGCTTATTTTTTTAAATTGTGGTATCACATGTTTATTATTGAGTATTGGCATGGCAGAGGCATTTCACAGACCCAGACCACTTGTGTTTGATCATACTATTGCAGACAACTGGAGAGTATTTGAGCAGGAATACAATATTTTCATACAAGCAGCTTTCTCTGACAGAGATGCACGTATGAGGGCATTTATTTTGCAGAATCTAGTGGGGTCAGAAGCCATTGAAAGAGAGCATTCATTTGTGTATGCACCAGTAGTACATGCAGGAGTAGGGAATACTGCCATATTGTTGTACAAGCTGAATCAAGGGAGGACCCTGAGTGCTTGAAATGTAAATTTAGAGAAATGTGTAACCCCCAGAGAAATGTTACATTGGACAGGCACTTGTTTTATACAAGAGACCAAAAGCCAGGAGAAACATCTGCAGCTTATATTACTGACTAGAGAAACAAGGCTAAAATGTGCAGGTTTGGTGATTTGAAAGACGAGTTGATAAAAGACAGGCCCATGTGTGGTGTTAATAATGCTGCTGTGGGAAAGATTTTGCTTTAAGACAGTGATTTAACATTGAGCAAAGCCATAGAGATTTGTCAAATAGACAAGCTTACAGAAAGGTACACAGATATGCTTGCAAGTGATGAGAGCATGGTTTCAACAGTCTCTAGAGTAAATGTAGACAGCATGCAGCATGTGGCTATCAGAAACAGGCCCAAGCACATGATAGCTGCCCCTGCAGGATTTCCTGGGAGAGCCTGCACTTTTCCAGCACGTTCTAAGACCAGCCCAGTAAAATGGACATGCTCAGTGCAGCATAAGGGTGAGTCAGCAAAACCAAAGTCAAGTTTCACTGTTAACTGTCATAATCATGGTGCCAAGCATGAATTCAAAAGAGAAAAGTGCTTAACATTTGGTCCGCAATGCCACAAGTGTAAAAAATGGAACAACTTTCAAAACCTTTGTAAATCAAGCAAGCCTCATTCATTTATTAAGAAAGGTCACTCAAAAAAAGCAAGTTGATCATATAGAAAGCTGCAACTTTACTTTCTATGTAGATGGTGTATCAGTGGTTGGTGAAAAGGTCAATGCAGTAGATTTGTTGGCAAAAAATTAAGTGTTTTGTATTGTCCTGATCAATGGTAAACCCACAGAGCTCAAGTGGACACTAGTTCAAAGTGCAATGTTATGTCAGCAGAAACATTTGCTACAGCAAGAGCTGGTGACCAACTTAATTTGGCCAACTGTGCAAAGCTTGTTGCTTATGGAAGTGAAGAGATTCAAACTGAAGGCTCAGTAGTGTTTTCATGCTATTCAGCTGGGAGCAGTTATAGCTTGCAATTTGTTGTAGTCAAAAGACCTGTCCAGTCATTATTAGGTCTCAGAGACAGTTAGAATGAAACTGCTTTCTTTTACCGAAGAAGTCCATCATGTAAGCACATGTCCTAGCTCCAGTTTCACCGATGTTATTTTCTCAGAGTATGCTGATGTTTTTGAAGACAAGCTAGGTAAACTTCCAGTTGTGTACTCCATGAAATTAAACCCAGAGGTTAGTCTAGTGGTCAGACCAGTGAGAAAAGAGTTTTGATGGCTATGCGGGACAGAATCAAAGTCCAGTTAGATAAAATGGTGCAGCAAGGTGTGATTTGTCCAGTTACATTACCAACTGAATGGGTGTCTTCCATTGTAGTCACTCATAAGAAAAGCTGAGATTAAATCAGAATATGTATAGACCCAAGAGACTTACACAAAGCATTAAAGAAACCCTACCATCCTATGTATACAATCAAGGAAGTTGCTATCCACATGCCAAATGCCACTGTTTTTTCTGTCTTACATGCAAAGAGTTCATTCTGGCAAGTAATGCTTGATCGCAAATCTTCACTACTGACTACATTCTGCACATCATTTAGTAGATACAGATTTCTTAGAATGCCTTTCAGAATAAATTCTGCCAATGAAGTCTTTCAGCGTGCAGTGTAGCAAATTTATTTCAGGTTTTCTGTGTGCTATAATAGTGGATGATTTACTAGTTGGAGGGAATGGTGAAGCAGAGCATGGCAGAAACCTCAGGAAAGGTCTGGAAAGAGCACATGAAGTGAATCTAAAGCTCAATCTTCTAAAATGTAAATTCAGGCTACCAGAAGTTACTTATGTAGGTCATTTACTTACCAGTTCAGGCTTATGACCAGATCCTTCCAAACAAACACCCATTCTTGAGATGCCAGTTCCAGACAATGTCCAAGCCTTACAGCGTTTTCTTGGCATGGTTTACTATTTGGGCAAGTTGGTACCAGACTTCAGTGAATTATCTGTACCATTAATAAAGCTGATGTGCAAAAATGTTACCCTAGTTATGGTTGGAACAACACCAGAGAGCATTTGATGACCTGAAACAGAAAATTGTCAGTCCACCTACGTTACGATACTGTGATATCCAAACCAGTGATTCTTTCCTGTGATGCTTTAAAGTTTGGTCTTGGTGCAGTTATTCTTCAAGAGATCAGACCAGTAGCCTATGCATATAGAACTCCTACCCAAACTGAGATGCAGTATGCTCAAATTGAGGAGGAACTTAAGGCAATTGTCTTTGCATATTCGAAGTTCCATGATTATATCTATGGCTGAGCTATCCAGATTGAGACTGATCATCAGCCCCTAGTCACTATTTTAAAGAAGCCTATGCACACAGCTCCAGCAAGACTACAAAGAAAAATGCTCAGATTACAAAAGTAGACTGGCTGATACCTTATTCAGATCACCCAGGAAGACCACAGAAAAGCTTGATGCAGAGAATTTTGACTTTGATGTCACAGAAGTGCATAATTTTTCTACCACAAGACTTGATGGGCAAAGAGAGCATACAAAGACTGATCCCATTTTGCAAAAGCTCAACCACTTCTTCAATGTTGGATGGCTATCAAAGCAATCTTGTGTACCAACAGAAGTGCAACCTTATTTTCCTTACAGAGATGAGATGTTGATGAAAGATAGTATCATTTTCAAAGGTCCTAAAGTTGTTTTTCCTACTTCTTTACAACATGAGTACATCCAGATTTTGCATCCTGACCACCCAGGTTCCGAAGCTACCAAAAGAAGGGTGAGAGGACTAGTATTTTCACCTTCTCTGTCAAAAGATATCGATAAAGCACTTTCATCTTCTTCAGTCTGCAATAGCACTAAACCACATTTGCAAAAAGAGACACTTCAGCTAAACCAGATTCCTGAACTACCTTGGTCAACAGTAGCGACTTGACATATTCAAGTGGAATAGTCAACATTACTTAGTGTTGGTGGACTCTTATTCGAATTGGTTTGAGTGATCTGTTAACTAACCTAATGTCCAGTACAGTCATTACTAAGTTGAAATGTCATTTCTCAGTCAATGGTAGTCCACACAAAGTTATTTCTGACAACGGTGTCCTGTTTACCAGTAAGCTATTTCAGAAATGTGCAAAAGAGTGGGACTTTATCCATATTACTAGTAGTCCTGAGTACCCACAGTCAAACAGCCTAGCTGAATCTGCAGTACAAAGCGCAAAGCAATTACCAGAGAGGTAAAAGCGTAACAATACTGATGTTTTCTTGAATTTGCTTAATCTCAGAAATATACCCCATGACAATTTACTTGGATCGCCTGCACAGAGACTTCTGTGTAGGCAAACCAGAACAACCTTGCCTTTTAGTTCCAGTCTGTTGGGGCCAAATGCTAAAAACACCAGAGGAATCAAAGCCCAGGTTTTCAAAAAGTGTAACTATGATAAAATGAGCAGATTTCTTCATCCATTGAAAGGATAGTGAGGATGCAAACAGCAAAAGGTTTTGATTGAACTGGTCAAGTGAGAGGTATATGTGCCGAGCTGAGATCTTACTTAGTAGAATCTGAGGGTATGGAATACAGAGGAAATTGCAGACATCTTCTTCTGAATCGATATTGCAGCATTGTACTTGTGATACAGACTCTAGATCTCAGAGCAATCCAGATGATGTTCCTGTTGAAGGCCATGCCTCAGTACCTATTCCCGTTCCTGATGATGTTACAGATGTCCCTGAAGTTGAACATTCATTAAAGACAGTCCCTGTTGCTAAATCCCATCCTAGTTTTTATGTCATACGATCAGGTCATATTTCCAGACCTAGTGTAAAATTCACTGAAACCTGGACATGATTGTTTCATTTATAATTATGTAATGCTGTATAACTGCATGTCAAAGCATTATTTCTGTATAGTTGTATGTCAATGATTGTTGTCACTATTACTGTGCATGGCTTATTTCTCAAAGATGGAAGATGAAGAACAGAGTGTGTGTTGTGACGTTAAGAAGCATTTCAAAGTGACAGCACGTGCATATAAATAGAGAGCACATGCAGGCAGCAGTGCTATTTTGAGAGAACAGACAGTGTTAACATGTATGAGTGTAGTAGTCAATCTGTTTATAAGTTCATTTAAGTTACTAAGCCTCAATCTTGATATGTTTGTATATAATAAAACTGCTTGAACTGAACCCACAACAGTGGTCCGTTTTATCCTGACCGAATAAGCGACAAATGGCATTATGGAAATACAGTCAGTTTATGCAGAAAGAATATAAACTTTACTGTGAAATGAATGATTCTGAAAATCAAAAGGTAGTTTCATTACTGCTTAATGTTATGAATGATGAAAATAGATGCAATTGTATAGTGTATTGGCTCTATATTAGTTTGTGCTAAAATCATTCCAAGACTTTGTCACAACATCACAAAATCATGCTAGCTCAAGGTCAGAAGAACAATTTACAAATAACAGTGTGTCAGAATTGTTCAAAGTGCACAACAATGTCTTTAAGTAGACTGTCTAGATTCACTTGTGGCATGCACTGCACAATCACAGAAGAAACTTACTGTAAAAAAAGGGTTAAGCTCTTGAAAAGAACTATTATGATGACAATTGAAAAGATACCCCTGAAATAAAACAAAATGTAACTGATCTATCTGTTGGATATTCAAAGAGACTAGTTCATTTTGGTTGTTACAAGACATCAAATAATGATCATAACTTTTGGCTTATAGGGAAAATATTATAAAAAAGGCTGTGTCAGACTTCACAACTCCCTTGGATGATCCATTTTTTCCATTTAATGCCCACCCTGTTGGGCATTATTGCTTCTTTAAAGCATAAGATCTGATTTTACATTTTATATTGTATCATAGAATTAAGCAATAACTGATGAGTGGGTGTGGGTATGAGAGAACTGAGTCTATATTATACGCTCAAAGACTATTTTCTTCAAACATGGAAAGGTTGACATGTAAACAGCAAAAGCTGCAAACCTTGAACAGCCACTTCCGCAAATTTTTTCTAGGGAAAACATTTGCTTGGCCGTAAAACATAACAACAAACTTTAAAACGCTAATCAAGTGGGAGACTTTGCCCCCCACACCCCATCTAATTAAATAAACCAACTCCGAGATCACTCTACATTTGAGAAAAGGGCAATTCCCAATAATGGCCAAGCAAATTTTTTCCCTAGGAAAAAATTTGCGGAAGTGGCCGTTCGCAGTTTACAGCTTTCGCTGTTTACTTGTCGGCATTTAAGTGTTTGAAGAAAATAGTCTTTAAGCATATAATATAGACCCAAGAGGATTTACCCATGGCTAGCATGGTTTGATGATGAGCGTGAAGCCTGAGTGATTAAACAAAGCCATCCGTGGGTATATCCTCATATACCCACACCCATGAGTCGGTTATTGCGATTATACAATTACATTATTTAATAAATAGATTCATAGGTTCATAGATTAGTACTAAGCTAACTGCCCTTGCGAGCCATTTTAAGCCTAGCCAATTATCCCTTGTGAGACTCAAACCCTGCACCTTATGTTTGTAAGGCAAACACCTTAACCATTAGGCCACCCTCCCAACCCTAGAAAGGTAAGAGATTGCTTACCTTTTTTAAAATAACGTCTTTGTATAATGGTGTCGTAGTATTCCTCCTTGTGCTTCCTTTCTTCTTCTTGATGTACCGTGCATGTGTACAGGCATACATTCCCGTACTTGCACATACATCAGTGCTGTTCAATAGAAGAAAGTGAGAAAAAAGAATCACTGTTGCTGTTTTTTTTTTTTTTTTTTTTAACTATAAGACCAGAATCTGGACAGTTCAGAGGTATGAGAGTCAGCTGAGACAGTGCAAAAAGACAAGGAAAAGCATGAATGTTTCTTTAGTTTTGCAGACCATACCTGATTTTACTTTAGTTTGGTCTGCTATCTATATAGACCTCTCAACCTCATAGCTCAAGAAATGTGGACAAAGCTTTAAATAATGGGGGAGAAAGGCCCCAAAATAGGGACAGATTGTAAATGCTGCTTTTAAAAACTTAGAAAGCTACTAGAATAATAGGATTTGTGTTAGTGTGCATTGTCTGAAGGATATGAAGTCTGAAACTCAAATGTGTTTAGTGACTTCATTCCACAGGAATTTGCCAGAAAACCACTACTTTTATGAAGAGCAGACCAAAAATATGAGGCAAAAGTCTAGACATTCTGTGAAAATCTGGACAGTTGAAAGGTATGCCTTTTAGCATGCATCAACAGAAAAAAGTCCAGACACTCCTTTATCAGCCAGACTTTTTTCTGTTGGAATATGCTCAATATACAATGGGCACACTGGTTGGGATGTCCAGTCAGTGTCCTAAGTTTTTGAATAATAATGACCCATCATTGTATAAGTCATAATATTTACTGTTTCACAGACTTTGAGAATAAGATCTGAGGATTATTAACTCTATATGATAAATAGATAATAAATAAAATATACAGCTGTATATAAATGTCTGCCTTTATAGTGTAATCAAATACTACTATTTAAATGTTCTTACGTATTTAAAATCCAGACTTGTAAGTAAAGTGGTAGGAGTATGCATTGCTATTGATGCTACTCTGTTTGTACCAATGTGTGCCTAATCATCTGGTGGAGCATAACATTTTTATTGTCTGTAAAATAAGTAGCATTCTCAGTGTCCTCACATTTCATTATATTATTTAGAATGTAAACACCTCTTAGCTTGGACATAACTATGTGTTTTCTGAGATTTTCTATGAGGTAAGAAGTGCAGCCAGCCATCTGTTTGTTTGATTAAAAATATTCAGTATTCAGAAATAAATTTTGCTTTAATGCTTTAATTTATGCAAGTGAGGTTGATTAAAACCTCCCAATCTCCATCATACTCCTGTCATTTAACATGGAAGAGCAACCTATGGGTCCATGCTACTTTGTGATCTTATCTCAGCGTTATCTTTGGATTAAACAAAACACTATACCATCCATGCTGTACTCCCCTAGACGCCCAATAAGGTAGGTGTTCTCCACTACTAAGTAAGACAGCTCAGACCAAACCGAATACACCATACCAGTAAGTGATAACCTCAACTGACTCATTTTTTTCTGGCAATGAGGATGGAAAAATCTCACATATGAATAGAATAGCATTTTGCAGGATATATTTGTATCTTTATATTGGTGAGATTTATATTTATTTATATATTTTTTATTTAAATTTGTTAACTGCTGTAGAGCACTGATACCAACTGACATATATCCAGAATGTACTGAAAACAGTAGTAGTACAGTAATTGACAAGCAGGGTAAAATAAAAAAAAAATCCATAAACAACTGCAGATGCAGAACATGTTCTTATTTTGCCATTAGCCTCTGAGAAAGGTAAAATAAATAATGAAAGCTTCAGAAAGATAACACATTCATCACAATTATGGGGACCTTATTTATTAGTCAGACAATGCTACATGAAAGTGGTGAAGAGGGATTGACTGACCAGCATGAAAAATAGATAAGAATTTTTGATTTAAAATTAAGTTTCTGTAAAAAAAAATATTGGGTCAGATTGGATTTAAAATGGAAACAACTGTAGCCACCTTCCTCAGTTTTGTCTCTTTGCCAAATGTGAACATATTGTGTCTTTTCCACTTGAGCTTTGATTCTTTAGTGACATCTGCCCTGCTTGTACCCAAGAGTTCAGATACCTATAATTAAAATGTATTGCTTTTCATGCCACATTTTTTTTCAAGAAATGACACCAGCAAAAAGGTCATACACCTTCTCGGGGGAAAGTGAAGCTAATTGGAGATTTTTTATTTTAGTAAGGGGTGGCACATTATATGAGATTATTACAATCTGATATCAGTAAAAAACAAGGTCTTCTGGAAAAGAAAAAAGGCGTAGTAGCTACCGCATTAGGACTTCATCATGTCAGATCATTTTTCACATCTGAAACTTAAGATGGTTTACAAGATTCAGACTGTTCTGTCTGCCTATGATGAGGCTTACTGTTTATGGTTCAGAACTGACCATGAATGCAGGACGGCTAGAAGTGAAATAAGTTTGTAAGGAGCAAGGCCAGCTTCTTAGAACCAATAGTTCTTCTATTCTATTCTATTTTATTCTTCAATAGTTAATTATAGTAGTAGTGTACCTGTACATACATGTGTGTGCGTGCATTTGCGTGTTGTAATGTGTGTGTGCGTGTGCATGTGCGTGCATGTGTGTGTGTCTATGCAGTATACATATATTTGAAAAGCTGTGTTTTGTTGCTCTGTTATATGTTCTTTTAGAAACACAAGTATCACAGTGGTCACAGAAATAGAAATTGTGGCAGATGAACCTGTCATCCTGTCTAATGAAAGGAGGTAATAGTAGGGTGCAAGCTACCAATAACATTATTTACAGTAATGCTGATTGATGTTTTGTTGTATAGCTGGAAAGCCTGACACGTGAGGATTAAGAATCCATGCAAAAGTCCTCTTTGTTTGAGGAAAGAGTTGGGTAAATCAACAACTCTTGAATCTATTTCAAAGCAGAGACCACAGATTTAAAAAGGCAGTTTTTGCCAGCCTCAATTCATTGGTTACCCACTTTCAGTAGAAAATATGTACAGACACATGCAGACGCACATGCTCTCTCTCTCGTTTACACACACACACACACACACACACACACACACACACACACACACACACACACACCACACTCTGTCTCTGTTTAGGATTATTTATTTTGCAGATGTCCACGACTTCTTCAGAAAGGCATGACTTTCAGACCTCTCAACAGTCCCCATTTTGGAGGAATGTTCCTATTTTCAGGCCTGATTTATGATGCCCCTTTTTTGGAGGCATGTCTCTATTTTCTGGCCTGATTTACCCATTTAGAACCCACCATTGCATTAATTTAAAGCAGCTGGGATGGCTTGAACTACAAAATCTGATTAAATTCCATCAACTATCTATAGCCCACAACACTTTTTACAAACCTTCCAAAACTCCTATTCTATCCACACTCATCACTCCCTATAAAAACCTGAAATCCTTAAGGTCTTCTCAGAGACTTCTAGGACATACCACTAAACCAAACAACAAGGCTGGTGACTCACTCTTTTCTAATATTGTTGGAAAAGCCTGGAATCTCCGCCCCAGTGAACTCTCCTCACTTCCCTCAGTATCATGCTTCAAAAACAAATTGAAAGTGTTCCTCAGAACACAGTGGTTATGCCCCTGTACTAAGCCTGACTAGTTATGTATCTCTTAATACTTTGCTCTTCCTACCCCTTCTACTCATTATCTGTAATTCCTTCCTTATTAACCATAATACTATCTCCCTCTAGAACATCTTGATTATACTAACATGCTATGTTATGCCTATAGTCTGCACTGCTGAATTTACTGTGATAACCTGTAATATCCATTGTAAATATGATTTTTTTTGTTTAATGTTTCCTTATTTGTTATCTTGTTAATTTCATTGTTCTATCTTGGAGCTTATCTCCCCAGGCCTCTACTGAAAATGGACATGTATCCAGTTAAACTAGCCCGGTCAACAAATGTAAAATAAATAAAATAAATAAATTTACCTCTTCACACAAATTTTGGAATCCCCTTAAAACATGTGATTTTTGAAGCTGTCTTGCACACACACAGCTGCATTATATGCCCAACATATTAATGATAACAATAATTTAAAGATAGAGGCCACAAATCTTACAACTCTCTTTTTCCTAAAGCAGAAACAAATAACTTTGTGTGGTAGAGTTTTGTGATATAGTTTTTGCATTGCCTCTTTGATAACATGCTTATATTTTTCCAGCATTTTTGCTGCTCTCTGTTTTTTAAAAATGTTTCACAGTACTGTCCCACATTGCTACTAGAAATTAGAAGAGTTATGTTTTATTTGGTTTTCACATGTTATGCTAATTAGATGTCCAGATGTTTAGCTAGATGTTGTCATTTTTCAAGGACCTTTGTTTCTATTCTCAATGTCTGCAGGTTGCGAGGTATGGTGCTTTTCCTTTAAGCTATCTGAAATGTCTTGTAAAATAAAAACAATGGACTGTTCCAAAAAAAAGATACTGTTGCTCCACCCTAATGGCAGCCCTTCCTTCCCTGCTTTCACACTCTGGCTGGCCAGTTTACTCTTTAGGTAACCTAGAATTCTAGAAGTTATTTATAGGTAGTCTAAGTTATTCAAAATTTTTATGATCATCTAAAAAATATGTTATTAAGCCTAAGCAAGTTGTATTATCAGCTTTTCATTCAATTAGTACTTTGCTCACCTAAGCATGACAGACATGACACATTTTGACATGAGATTTCTCACTGTTTATCTCTGCCTTTGCTCCAGTCCAGTCATAGAACAGAATGTCATGTATGATATCAAATGGTAGTTTTGTATATTAATGCATACTCTGTGTCTGTCTAATGCATTTGTGATGTCCCTCCTCTGGGCCAGTAATCAAAGGGCCTGAATCCTCGCCATTGCAATGGAGTGAAAATTCACATGGAACAAAAGTAGATACACACATTATTTCCAGATGCAGCTCTCTGTATCAAGCACAGTTTCCCTTAAGAGCACACAGAAAAATACACTCAGTCCAGGGTCTGGGTTCCCTCTCTCTCCAGGCCCCCAATAAGACTCCCCACTGGCAAAGCTGTAGAGTAGAGTCCTCAGCCAAGTGTCCAAGCCAAGTCCTCCAACACCCTCTCTCTGAAACCAGTGCTCTATGTCCCTGCTCCAAGTAGCTAACACCCCCCCACACACATACACAGTCTTTGAGATTTGATTTTCACACACACACACACACACACACACACACACACACACACACACACACACACACACACACACACACACACCTGGAAAAGGCTGGCACAGATTTACTAACTATGTCCCTTTGCCCGGACTATAAGGAAGTTACTGCCACCAGACAATCCAAAGCCAGTTACTCTAAGGCTCTTACAAGGGCACCCAATTTTATTGAGTCAAATTAATATTAATACAAATGGTAGTGTTTGACCAATGCAGTAAGGCTTTCAGGAGTGGCCACAGTGTCAATAAATAAATATAAGTACTTTCAAAGGTTAAAATATTCTCTAAATGACCAGCCACAATGAAAAGTTTAAATATATTTAATGATAAATAATATAAGAACATGAAAATACCAAATATCTATTTACAGTAAACACAAGAGTTTCATATCACAGGAAATATTAAAATAACACAGATGGACAGATTCACACAGATGCATAAAAACAGTGCTAATCTCTCTATATTTTTCTGATTGCTCTAAAGAATTACTCTTCCCTGGTTACTTACTAAAACAAGGCAAGATAACATACAGTAGGTGAGTGATCCTTCTATGTCAGGTTTCAAAAACAGACTGCTCTGAGACATCAGTTCCATCTAGTACTAAAACATAATTTTTTTCCTGAATTACAGAATGATATCACACACATATCTGTTCATCTGACTTCTGGTTTCCATATTACCCCCCTTTATTAGAGGCTGCCATGATTTAGCACAGATGCATTACTTTACATACCTAGAGCTTTGCTATGATCTGTTGCAGCTTCTGGAAGTCATAAAGCACAATTAGTTCACTGCTAAAGACAATACTGACGGCTTTCTAGTACAGACCTTTGGTCACTGGCTGCATTGAGACCTGTGCGATACAGTCTTTATGGCTTATACTAAGTAATTTGATAATCACATTGCCAAAGTGGTTAGAAAATCCTTCTACATGGCCCACCTAATCACAAAAGGGTTTGCATCTAGATCAAAAGAGGTCATTGTGCCCCTCTACTCCTCACTCATCAGACTCATCATAGAGTACGACTCCCCATTTAGGATATACCTTACAAGACACCTGCAACAGCTGGAAAGACCACAGAAGTACCTCACCAAGAGGATCACTGGCCTCAAACAGATGCTGTATGCAGCTCGACTGAAGGAACTCCAGCTGTACTCAGTTGCGTACCGCCTACTCAGAGGTGATCTCTGCCTGGCATACAAGGCCATGTCCAACCCAGAATTGATGGACATGCTCCACCTAAAGAAAACCTTATCCTCTCAAGCCACATGCTCTAGGGATCTAAACCTCACCACTACAATAAATAGGATGTGCTGGAGGGATAGATTCATGTCCCAGAGACTTCCCATGCTTTGGAACAAAATTCCAATCTACATTAGGCAGAGCTCCTCACTAACACTCTTCAAAAGAAACCTTGACAAGTCGTTGGGAAAAAAAAAGTTTACCCCGGGGATCACTTCAGTGACTCTGCTGGACAGAGGCACAGGGAACTAATATAAGGGGGCGGTGAAAGCCAACACATTCTGGCTAGGCTTATAAATGCCTTCGGGCATATAGCCTAGTACCTACCTATGAACCTATAATTTAATTTCAAACTATTTTTCAAAGTTAGCTGGACTGAGATTAACATCTTCTCTTCTAGTATCCTGTTATAATGTATTAATTTCAGTAGTTACCATACAGTCTGACATACAGGTATACTTCTTTTTCCATCCAGCAGGACCCACTGTTTGGTACATTTTTTTAACACATGCAACTTTATAAATACATTTTCAACACAAGCACCTATACAAATCAGTTTGATATACAAATGACATATAATTCTTTACAAAACTCCAGCTAGCTATGCTGGCATATATTACACATCTACTGCTCTACTTCTCCTGGCATAGTCGGCAATACCTCACATTGTCACAGTATTGTAAAACTATTTTTGATCAACTTAACTTGTTCTTATGTGTAAAAATATTGTATATGTGTCTCTGACCTATATCATTATTTGCTTAATAAATGAAACAGATGAGTAAATAAAGAAGTAAAAAAACATGAAACAAATAGATTAGCATATGCACAGATACATATACATATATACATTTCTGAGTTAAGCATGAGGAATGGTCAGGAAAAAATAGGTCAATCGAAGCACTAATACTAGCTAATTCACAGAAGAATGAATCCTGAAGAACATCTCAGAATGAATGTCGACAAAATGTAATCCTCTGACAGCATCTTTCTAGACCTTTGAATTAATTTAATGAAGGTTTTGTTATTGTACTGGCAATGATTTGGAATGAATGACAGCATGAACAAAACAAAGTATGAGTTAAAGAACGATTGAATGAATGAATGAATGAATAATGACTGAATGAATGAATGAATGAATGAATCTTGATAATATACAATGATAGGTTTGGGAAAAAGCAGACATAGTTTACCTTTTCAACAACAGCAGTGATACAGATAGTGCCTGTTTGTTTGATTGTAGTATTATTTAAAATTGTGGAGGAAATTATTGTCCTGCAACAGATGAAAGCTGGACAAATATGAACAAGTTGCAGAACTGAAGGCATATGCTGATGCAAAAGAAGGGAAACTGATGGTGACAAATAAGATGTAGAAAGAAAAGAAGGTAAAAATGCAGGTTTAAGGAAAACTTTAGCCATAATAAGAGTTTTATTGAGCATTAGCAATGGCTAACTTGAAAGTATTAAACATTATTGTGTGGTACGGAACCCTCAGCCTTATTGTGCTACTCTATATCTAAGCAATTGCATCTTGATTGAAATTGAGGATATATGTAGAAGTTAATGTGAAATGAAGGAGAGATGAGGCATTCCTGACAGGGTGAAGGACAGTATTGCTGTCTGCAGGCATCATTTCTGAGAATGTTTAGTCTATGGAGCACAGTTTAAATGGTGGTTTACATACCGTGTCCTAAAATAATGTAGCAAAGACCACCTGTCCATAAAATAATGATTTTTTAAATAGAAGGAAGAGTACTTCTGCAGACTCTTCTTATTTATAAAGTTGAAAAAAACAGACATTTTCTGTTACTACCAAAAGATAAAAGCAAAGTCATTTATTCCAGTTTTAACACAATCCAAAGGTACTAGCTTCTTTCTTTCTGGATTAGTAGTGCAAGATGTCTAGGCTTCTTCAGGCAACGGACTCTGTTTTGCTGAAGCACAATCCCCTGCACTTCTCTTCCAGGTATAAACTCCCTCAGAATTAAGAAGCCAACTTCTCTAACAGGGTCATACCCTCCTTTCATACATTATTTTAATGGAATAATTGGACATTAACAACAATTCCCATGGGAAACATCTCTAGTTAACATAAAAGTACAGTTTTGTACCTACCATAAATGTAGATGTTCGAGGATCCACATTGCTGCAGTCCAAACTATTGGGTAGTCCGCTGTCCAGTCGGCCCGAATACCAAAGTATATGGCTGACGTCGGTCAGGGCGCATTAGACTGACGTCAGTACGTCAGGGTACTAATGCGCATGACCGACGTCATATCCTCAGTCTTTTCTTGCCCCAGATGTCAGAAGACCCTGAAAAGATAAGGCCAAAAGCCAAAAATTCCCAACATACCTGCACCAAAATATATATATACAATATATACAAAAACAGCAGAATATAACTTCACCTACACAACCACCCCTACACACAGAGGGGAAGGAGGGAGGGTAAATTGGACTGCAGCAATGTGGATCCTCGAACATCTACATTTATGGTAGGTACAAAACTGTACTATGTTCTTCATTCCACATTGCTGCAGTCCTAACTATTGGGTAGAATCCCAAAGCAGAGGTAAGGGAGGCTGGCAAATCATAAGGAAGCAGGAACTGACAACATGCCTTGCAAAATAGCTGTGGCAAAACCAGCCCTAGACTTAGAGTAGAGAGGAAGGTGATAATGCTTAGAGAAAGTATGCACTGAACTCCAAGTAGCTGCCTCCAAAATATCCTTTGTTGCCACTCCCCTTAGAAATGCTGTTGAAGTGGCAGTAGCCCTAGTGGAATGAGGCCTAATCCCAGCTGGAATCTCCTTGCCATGATGGGAATAACAAAATGCAATGCAACACCCAATCCACCTAGAAATAGTTTGTTTTGACACAGGCTTGCCCTTTGAACTCAAAGCAAAAGAAATAAACAACTGCTGAGACTGCCTAAAATCCTTAGTCCTGCTCAAATAATAACGCAATTGCCTGTGTACATCTAAAGTGTGCAAAATCTTTTCCCCTTTATTTTGGGGATCTGCATAAAAGGTAGGCAAATGAATAGTTTGGTTTAAAGCCACACTAGAAACCACCTTAGGCATAAAGGAAGGATTAGTACGTAAAGATACCCTATCCTTATGAAAAATCAAAAAAGGCTCCACTGCCATAAGGGCCTGCAACTCAGAAACCCTTCTTGCAGAAGTAATGGCCAACAAAAAAGCAGTCTTCCATGACAAGTATTTCAATTCAGCAGTAGCCGCAGGCTCAAAAGGTTGTAGAGTAAGTTTCTCCAACACAAAATTGAGATCCCAAGCAGGAGTAGGAGCTCTACGTGGGGGTCTTATATTCTTTGCCCCTCTAAGAAATTGCTTGAACAAAGGATGCGAAAACAATGGTGGGTCACAATCATAGTGAGCTGAAATTGCTGCAGCATGAATCTTAATGGAAGAGAAAGACAAACCTTTGTCCAGTAACTCAGTAAGATATTGAAGAGCCACACTCAAATTTGGCTCAGAAATCTCCAAATTGCTTGCTGCACTCCAAAATAAAAATCTCTTCCATTTTTCTGCGTACACTTTCCTTGTACTAGGTCTCCTGGCTTCCATAATCACATTTAAAACTTGTTGAGGAAGTTGAGACCTACTGTCTTTCAAAACAGAATATGCCAGGCTGTTAGATGAAGAGAGTGAAGCTTGACATTGAGCAGGTGACCGTCTCTTTGAGACAACAGGTGTGGAATCAAGGGTAAAGGCCATGGAGGCTTCCTTACCAGACTCCTCAGTAATGGGTACCAGTGCTGCCGAGGCCAATCCGGAGCTATTAAAATCATCCTTGGCTTGTCTTGTCTGACTTTCAGAAGCACCTTTGGAAGAAGAGGCAGAGGTGGAAACGCATACACATGAAGATTTTTCCAACTGAAAGAAAGAGCATCCACTCTCCAAGCTGTGTGATGAAACCTCTTTGTGCAAAACTTTGGCAGCTGGTGGTTTAGTGGAGAAGCGAACAGATCTATGTCTGGAGTTCCCCATGACACTGTCAATTTTTGAAATACATGAAGATCCAGTTTCCACTCGTGGGGATCCATGAT
Source organism: Protopterus annectens (assembly GCF_019279795.1). Lineage (NCBI taxonomy): Eukaryota > Metazoa > Chordata > Ceratodontiformes > Protopteridae > Protopterus > Protopterus annectens. Next base: position 161,427,907 of record NC_056741.1, read on the forward strand.
TTGTCTGCTTAACACATCTGCTAAGGAGTTCTGTGCTCCCGGCAGAAACCTTGCCTGAAGAGTTAATTGCAAGCTGAGCGCAGTCTCCCATAAAATCATTGCTTGCCTGCACAGTGGGTAAGAATGTGTTCCCCCTTGTTTGTTGATGTACCACATGACAGTTGTGTTGTCTGTTAGAATCAACACCTGCCCTGGAAGAAGTAATTCCTTGAAAGCCATTAATGCAAACTGGACTGCTAACATCTCCTTCATGTTGATATGTAGATGCTGTAGTCTGGCAGGCCACTTGTCTTGTATCCACTTTCCATTTAGATGAGCTCCCCAAGCAATATCTGAGGCATCTGTCGTTAGAATCTGACTCGCCTCTGGCCGGGTCACAGAGAGTCCCTTGTTTAGGTGACATTCCTGAGCCCACCACAAAAATTCCTTTTGAATGCAAGGTATTATTTGAATGACAGTGTCCAAATCCTGGCAGTGCGGTGTCCATACATTTTTGAGATACCATTGTAGCTTCCTCATATGCAGTTTGGCATTGGGAAGCACCAGAATACAAGATGCCATGAACCCTAAGGCTTGAAGGACTGTCCTTGCAGTCAGCCCGGACTGAAGAGATAGTTGATGGAAGTAACTGGAAAGATTCTTTTGTTTGTCCGGGGTTAAAAGGCCATCTGGGCTGCTGTATTCAGTCTCACACCCAGAAAGCACATGTCTTGAGAGGGTACTAGACTGGACTTTATTTCGTTCACAGAATACCCTAGGCATCTTAGCACTGCTATGACATATTCCAAATGCTGTAGAAGGTCTTCCTTTTCTTGAGCCAGAATCAGGCAGTCGTCCAAGTAAGGATAGATTTGAATTCCTTTTAGCCTGAAGTAAGCTATCACTGGAGCCAGAACCTTTGTGAATACTCTGGGCAGTAGATAAGCCAAAGGGCAATGCAGAGAACTGATAATGAGAATTTCCAGCTCGAAAACGCAGATATTTCCTGCAACTTAGTCTTATAGGCACATGAAGGTAAGCTTCCTTGAGATCTAAAGTTACCATCCAGTGATCTTTGCCCAGCAGAGGTAAAAGCTGTTGTAACGTCAACATTTTGAACTTGGGAATGTCCAGATAAGTGTTGAGGATAGATAAATCCAAAATTGGTCTCCACGTGTTCCCCTTCTTTGGTACTAGGAACAGGCGAGAATAAAATCCTAGGCCCCTTTCTGGCACAGGAACTGGCTGAATGGCCCCTATTTGGAGTAACAGAGAAATCTGCTTGTGAGCCTCTTGTCGTTGTAGAGGAGGAATGTCTGGCATGCCTTTGAAAAGAGGCAAGGTATGGAAATAAAACCTGTAACCGTTGTGAATAATATCCAGAACCCATCTGTCTTGGGTAATTAAATCCCAATTTTCTTTGAAAAGAGACAGCCTTCCTCCCAACGGTGCTGCCAGGCGAGAATGAACTGGCAGCTGAAAAGGCAGGTCATTGGGTCTGTTTACGAAAGGACTGACCCCTGCCCTCACCAGAAGTCTGAGCAGGGGAACTCCTGTCCTAGGCCTAAAAGAACCCTGAGCTCTGCCCCTACCACGTCTAGACCTACCCCTAGACTGGGAATCATAAGCAGGATAAGTCCATCCCTTAGTAGGCCAATTTCTACTAAACTTCGGAGGCTGCACCTGCAAAAAATCTTTAACAGTTTGCATGGACTTAGCCTTGTCCTCCATTTTCTTCAAAACTGCTTCCACAGGCGAACCAAACAACACATCAGACTGTAAAGGAGCATCCAAAATCCTTGTCTTAACATGCTCAGCTAAATTCTGATCTCTCAACCAGGCGTGCCTACGAAGAACAGAACCAGTGGCAGCCACCCGGGAGGAGGCCTGCACAGCATCAAAACCACACTGCAAGGAATGTTTACCCACCTGTTCAGACACATGAACTAAATCCTGCAACTCTTTACACTCAATACCTTCAGCCAGAGCATCCACCTTAGATTTCAACTGTGAAAGAAGATAATTCTGATATTTTAACATGTGAAACTGACAATTCAACGCCCTCATGGCTAAAGTGGAAGAAGTATACACTTTCTTTCCCCATCTATCCAAAGCCCTTGCCTCTTTATCAGCAGGGACAGGATTTTTAACAACTGAGGCCTTCACACCTTTAGGCCCCTGAGAGACAGTTTCCGGGTCTGCCCTAGGACTCTTAAAAAGATACTTATGAGCTTCAGGCACCCTATAATACCTATCCGGTTTAACTGGGGCAGGAGGCAAAGAATCAGGATTCAGGGAAGCCTCTGCAAACACATCTTCCACCACATTCAAAACAGGAGGTATAGCTAAAGGCCTATGCTGGGGTAAAAACAAGAATTCCCTAAGCCTTTTCCTGGAATCAGAGAAATCTTGACCTTCCCATTTAAAATGCTCCCTCATGGAATGCAGAGTCTCTGAAAATGAAAAATCCTCAGGAGGAGAAGCAGAAGGAGTAGAATCATCCACATCAGAATCAGAATAAGGAGGGTACTCCTGCAAGTCTTCAGCCGAAGACTCCGAAGCCTCCGAGCATTGCTCAAAACACTCAAACTCAGGTTCCACCCTAGGCCTCTTATCAGGAAGGCCTCTTATCAGGAGGGGGCATAGAACCCCTTATCATAGTAATCAAATCCTCTGCCATTTTAAGCATATGTTTCTTAGGCAAAGACCCTGAAGCACTAGGAGAAACCCCCACTGAAGCTAAACTAGGCCTGCCCCTCAAAGAAGCCTTGGAAACAGAAGGGGAGGCTCTAACCACTTTAGGAAGAGAGGGAAGAACAGCCACCTGAGAAGCCCCCTCAGCCTGGCCTACTTCCTGAGAAGATACATCCTGTAACAGTAAAGTCTCTCCCTGAGACTCCAAGGAACCACCTGGCAAAACCTCCGGCTCCACTGAGCCTTCTAAAGTACCGACGTCTGAGACTGTCGGTTCCTCTACTCTAGGCTTTGCTGCTTTATCTTTGCGTTTTTTAGCCGAAGCCGGCGTCAGAGCATCCGACGGCATTTTATAATTACAACGCTTCCCAAACACTAACCTGGCACAGTCTAACCTTCTCTTAATAGTGCGTTTGTTAAATCTAGCACAAGAGCGGCATCCAACAACGTCGTGCTCAGGCCCTAAACAAGGTATACACAAAGTATGGTAATCCCTATGAGGTATCTGTTTCCCACAAGAAATACAGTTATTCACTTTTTCTGACATCCGGTTAAATACTGAGGCAAGAAAAAACCAAAATATTCCCCAACGGGGTACTTAGCCAACTTTGATTCGGTCTGAAACTCTGACTTCAGAAACTTTCAGAACGCCAACCTGCACTCGCAAAATTGCTTCTGCATCGGACCATGCGGCAAAAAAGACTGAGGATATGACGTCGGTCATGCGCATTAGTACCCTGACGTACTGACGTCAGTCTAATGCGCCCTGACCGACGTCAGCCATATACTTTGGTATTCGGGCCGACTGGACAGCGGACTACCCAATAGTTAGGACTGCAGCAATGTGGAATGAAGAACATCATGTACTGGTCTTGTTTAAAGATCGACTGCTCCTTACACTATTTACAACATGGCTCTAGTTACGTAAGATTTATATACATTATGTCACTTCAGTTGTATTTCACTTTCATATGTATGGATATAACAAGTAATATTCACTCATTTTTCTTTGTAGTTGCTTGGGTAGTGTGTGTATGGACATCAAATGCAAGGAATATTGGGACTGCAAATTAAAATCTACGTAACTGCAATGGTCAGGTTTTTAAAGTTTAGTTCATCTTGTGGTACATTGTTTCTGTTTGTACTTCTTTACAACTTGACTGATTCATTTAAATGAGATGTTTGGAGTACTGTATATGTATAATTGGAAGACATGATGGATTATTGATTAAAGTCTTTGCCCTACAAAAAGAAGATCCAGGGTTTGATTCTGAACTCTGTTCACTGTCTGAGTAGAGTTCACGTGTTTTCTCCATTGGGTTCATCTCACATAGCAAAGTATTTCCATGTCAAAGATGGAAAGTAGTAGGTTCAAATCCCCCCCCCCCCCACCACTGAAACCTGAGTAGTATGCTAGCCGTATGCACCCAAAGTGAATTGAGTCATGGGCAGCAGGACAGACTCAGGTGGAGCCTACCAGGGGAAGAGCTGTGTGGACCAATTTATTATGGCATCAGATTGACTCTAGTTGATGTAGTCATTTCAAAACAAATGTGCATGGGTATTTGCTGATGCTAAAAGCTTTGAGGACCTGGTCTGCTACAACCTTTTCAGGGACTGATGGTAATGGTGTGAGGGGTCTACAAGCCCATATTGGCCACTGTGTGTGGCTGCTATAAAGCCCAGCAGCCCTTGGTCAGTAAGCTACTTGTTTACCAGCATCCAGTTTCCCAGCCTGTGTTACCTTGGATAGCTGTGTTGAGTGAAACCTGGAAGTAAAACCAATATATCTTCCAAAAATTAGCTAAGGCATTCTACACTGAGTATATGTTTGCTGACAAGATAGAACCTGGAAGTGGATTACATATTGGTAAGGAGATGCAGACTGGATATTTTCTGTATCCAGGAGACACAATAGAAGGGCAGGACAGCAAAGTTTTTTGGCCTGGGATCCATAAAAAGGACATACTAGAAATGATGCAGAAAATGTATATATATTTGCATGTGTGTGTGTTGGGGGGGGTGAATATCATTGAATCCTTTGGTCGACATCTGTTTAGTCAACCCTGCCTAGGCCCCCATTTGACCAGGATCCAGCTCTGCTTACGTGATCAACATTTTGAACATTTTGATCATGTGTGTGGATGTGCATATATAAATACACACACATATATATATATATATATCTATATAGAAAGAGAGAGAGAAGTGTGCGTGTTTGCGTGTGTATATATATATATATATATATATATATATATATATATATATATATATATATACATACATACATACATGTGTGTGTGTGTGTGGGGGGGGGGTGTATCATTGAATCCTCCCTTGGCTGACATCTGTTTAAATTTGGTCAGCTACACAGATGGTTGACAGGTATGTGAGACTGTACAATTATCAGGGTTGGAAAATATGTCCTTTCCCATCAGTATATGATCTCAAAGTTCGTATATAAAATTAGAGGGGGTGTAGAGGGCACAGCCCCCTTATTTTGGGTGCAAGGTTACTTGCCCCCTGCAAAAATTATGTTTATTTTATTTTATATTTTTCTGAGGTTTTGTTTTGCATAAACAGAGATTGTTGCTCAATTCATGTGTAGTAGCTTGTTGACATTTGCAAAGTCTACATTTTCTGGTTGACATTGTGAACACATACATTTGTATGTTTCGTCTGCTGTAAAATAACTTGTGCCTAACTCCGTTCAATTTCTCTATATTTACTGCACTTTTGTAATTCCTATTCCCAACTAGTTGTTTGTATTACCTCTGTCTAATTTTTGGTATTTTCTTCTACGTTTTTTGTTTTTGAATTATTTTGAAAAATTGTAAAACTGTTTGCTGTTTCTTGGAGCTTTTCTCCCCGGGTCTCCACTAAAAATGGGCTTCCAGCCCAGCCAGACACTTACGCAGTAATCAAATGTAAAATAAAATAAATAAATAAATAAAAATTTCAGTACACCCATATATAAATATTGATATATATATTGACAGATAGATAGATACAGATAGATCTATATATATATATATATATATATATATATATATATATATATATATATATATATATATATATATATATATACATACATACATACACTCGAGTAACCTGCACTCACAACCTCAACCTGGTCTGTGAAATCGGTAGGACTTGTTGGTGTGACAGATTTGTGTCCCAGAGACTCCCCCTTCTGTTGAATTGACTCCCTCTCCACGTCAAGAAGAGTACCTCATAAACCCTTTTTAGGCGCAGCCTGGATAACTGGATGGGGAACAGAAAATACACCCATGGGATTCCACCTGTGTCCCGACTGGACGGGGACATTGGGTGCTGACTTGGTGGAACATGGGCTAAATTCTTGACTAGGCTTGTAAGGGCCTCAGGGCCAATAGCCTATTAACGTCCTATGGTCCTATATATAATCTGTGGTTCAGTGACAGTGCTTCATTGAGCCACTTCTTTGAAATTTGCAAACTTGACTAAAATGCACCAAAATCTACAGAATAAAAAAAACAATGCCTTATTCAGGGGTTTAAGCCCACCCCCCAAACCCTTCCATGTACGAGTCTGCTCTGCTCTCCATACACCCTTCTACTACTTATACATAACAATTCTGAAATTGCACAGCAGTGGGGAAAGGTCAAATTCCCACTCCCCTCTATAGAGTGATCCTTCCAAGCAAATGCTGGCATTCTTTGATAAAATAAAATTTCAAGAAAAAAAAGCCAACTTTCAAAACATTGATCTATATTAAAACTTTAAAATTCACAAATTCTACATTTCAGTATATTGAAAGTATTTAATCTAAACCATCAAAACAACATTGAAAAAACTGTGTTTTGCATGGGGGCAAGCCCATTGCACCCCCTCTACTAATTATATATTCTAACTCTGAGACGGCATAAGAATGGGGAAAACAACAAAGTCCTATAACCCACTGTATGCAGTCTCATAGAAACTAGCCAAAAGAACAGCATGCCAACAATGGTGTAAGTTAATCTTTCATTAGATTTACCTGCACTTCTTCTTCTTCTTTCGGCTTTATCCCGGTTAGGGGTCGCCACAGCGGATCACCTGTCCGCACATTGAATGGCAGTGGAGTTTTACAGTGTCGAGTTGCCAGCCCGGCGCCCAACCTTCCACAGAAGGCACACTCACACGCACACCTAGGGCCAATTTAGAGTGTCCAATCCACCTGCAGCATGTCTTTGGGATGTGGGAGGAAACCGGAGCACCCGGAGGAAACCCACGCGACCACAGGGAGGACATGCAGACTCCGCACAGAAGGCACCCCAGCCGAGGATCGAACCGGAGAACCTCTTGCTGTGAGGCAGCAATGCTAACCACTGCACCACCGTGGCCGCCCTATTAGATTTACCTGCACTGCTAATACAAAATGAAATGCACAATCTGCACAACGATGGCAGTGCAACTCTATCTTTATATAGTTAGTAAAATGCACACAAAGGTACATTTCACCATGCCAAAAATATATGTAACATTTGATGGACTGACTAACAAATATGCCATTTTCCTAAAAACAGTATTTACTTTAAACTTTTAATGTCTAGCGCAAAATACAGTTGACGACTTTTATTAGTGTACACTGAACATGGGAGCATGGTAATATATTTACAGTGTGCACACCTTCAGGTCCTATTGCTTAACTACTTTTTGTTGCAACAACATAGGAGATATTTGCAGCGTCTGTTATTTCACTAAAAATACCTTTTTCATGGACATTTTTATTTGGACGAATCTTGTCTGAGGCTAATTCTGTCTCTCTCTCCCACATATGCACTTCCTAATCGCATTTAGCACTTGACCTTCTCTCAACCATCTCCAGTTTCTCGCAAAAAAAAAAAGAAAAAAAAATAGCAGCTTCCTAAATTATAGAAAACTTTGATTAATACTGAGATATGTAAGTATATGAGGTTTGTGAGATGCTTCCAATTTATTTCCTTGTTCTAATGTCCTTAAAGCAGTAGACTTAGATGTCCTGCACTTAAGTAGACTGAAATTACTGACTACTACTGCCTGTACTTAGCTGTTTATTCCAGACATCAAAAATGTTTTATTCACCCTTTGTCTTTTTGTTTACCTCCCTTCTAGAAGATATATTTGACACAGTAATCCTGCAAACAAAACTCAGTAAATTATTTTCATATCCTCTTATGAGATAGTGCTTTCAGACGTTGCCTGCAAATCTTCTGCATTAAGGTATATTCATTTCATATTTTGGAGCTTTTTTACCTCTCAATATTGTTATCTATTAGGCTAGCTCTCTGGCACGGTGATGTGTATCAGGGTTTGAGTCTACCAAAACCCAAAAAATAAAGTGAGTATAAGCAGAACTGGAAACCTCAGTTCCCACGATGGGCAAAGCCCCCTATACACTCCCACAGGGTACGTTGTTCATTGCACACCCCCTACAGAACATTATCCACCCCATTTCAGTGTACCTTGTGAAAAGAAAACTTTCCCTGCAGTGATCTCATTTAAAAATAGTGCATTTTCACACTCAAGAATCACTGCTTAAGCAACCCTACATGCACTGAATTTTGTCTGCCATAATGTTTATCTTTTTTCCACTTAGAACTTGCTATATCTAGTCCTTAGGGCACAGAGCATGTGCAAGTCAGTACTTAAAGATAGTACCACCTTAATGGAGGTAAATATTCTTACCAGTTAACTTTTTGAGTAATACTTCAATGTATTTTTGTACTTTGAAGTGAAACTTTCAACTGTCTTCTGATAAACCATTTTTTTGTGACTTCATGTTTTTTTTGTTTATTTTTTTGTCCATGGACACCTATAGGTTGTCATAATCTGTGCAATACAATAACAATAGTTGCTAGAAGTCACAGAGCATTTAGTACCTTTGAAGGATTAAGTGTAAATATAAAGCCTTTGCCACTGAAACATGAGGAAATCTACACACACATTTTATATATATAGTTGTGTGTGTGTGTATATGTGTGACTGTGTGTGTATTCGGGTTCCTATTACATCAAAAACTGTAAATGTCAAATGCCGGACCTCAATATGCTTTTTGTGAGATTGCAGTACAGTGTAGATTGGAATATTTGCCCTTTCCTCACTGTAGTGCGATCTCGGAGCTGGTATATATATATATATATATATATATATATATATATAAATATAAATATATATATATATATATATATATATATATATATATATTTAGTGAGGGGTGTGGGGGGCAAACCCCCCCCACAATAGCGAGTTCGAGGTCCAGCATTTTCGGCCTTTAGGTCGTTCGATATTTGCAGTTTTCAATGTTCTAATATAGACCCGTGTATTCATGCACCCCTGAACCATCATAGTAATTCCTGCTAACACTAACCCTGCCCTTAACCCTAACTGTACAGATAAACTATTTAAGGAAGGAGGAAAGATGCTTCATAAGCATGTATGTCCACCAGTAATACTAGATGACATTGCTGTGACAGCACTTACTATATTGAAAATAATGATAATAGGGTACATTTGCACCCATTTGCTAAGAGAGATTAGTGCCTGTCTGTTTCTGTCTCTCTCTCACTGTTGTCGTGTTTGGATATATATGTGTTTTTCAGTTCTGATAAGCCAAACATTTTGTACATATAAGGCACAATAGTGAGAGAATAGAATATATGGCATGATTATAACTTTTTTTTGCGTAATCCCCACTCTGACCATTTAGCATCCTAAAGACCTCTACTGACCCATTTTTCCCTTGAGAGTTTAAGCCCTACAGCTCATTTGTTCCCCTTGGGACAAGAAGTACAAACTGGGAGTTGTGCTATCATCCATGGTGGGGATCAGAATTATCTGCTATAGCCATCACATCCCCTGCCACTTGACTTCCAAAATACTTATATCTGGGCACATGTGCTTCTGAGGTAGTATGTGCCATTGATACAAGTGCAGCTCATGGCCTCTTCCACAGAACAACTGTGAATCCTTCCCCAAGAGGTGGTCAAGACAGCATTATCTGCTCCATTCCCACCACTTTGCAGCTGTTGATGAACTTTCCTTCCTGCTAGTTAGGCCAACTTGTTTCTTCTGGGGCAAAGTTAGTATTTTTTCTCTTGTAGCAATACATGGACATGTGTGCTTTCATACATGCGATTGGGTTAGTATTCTTTCTCTGTCTTGTGTGTGCTCTTTAAAACTGTGCTTTTGACATTTTCTTAAACAAGACTACTGCCTTCATGTTAATATATTTAAGAATTTTCCATAATTTTATTTGGTTATAAGCACTCTGTTCCAATGATTGAAACTTGGAGGTTGTATGACTCCTGCTCTGCCCATTTCTAAAACTAGCTTTTATTTACTTACTTATTAACATTTGATTACTGGGAAAGTTGAACTGGGTAGGTGCCCATTTTCAGAGGTGGCCTGGGGAGAAAAGCTCCAAAGTATTGTAAAAATAGCTTATCAACAATACTTTTTACAGTCTCCAAAAATAATAAAAAATGCCTACAGTGTAATTAATTATATCAAATTAGACAAAATGTGAAAAACATTAAAGAACATATGCAACTTATAGACAATGATTTAGTATTTAGAAAAATTTAACCAGTTTATAGAGAAATTCATGGCAAGTTTGTATAATACAAACAGGAATTGCAATATGAAGTAAGAGAAAAAAAATCAGGGTCATGGCATATTTAGAAGAGAGAGTCAAGGGAGAGAAATTAATTGAAGTAAGGAAATGAATGAAGAAGGGAGAGTTAGGAGGTATAAGGTTGTTGTTTGTCTTTTCGGCTTTTCCCGGTTAGGGGTCACCACAGCGGAACTCCGGTCCGCTAATGACTGGCAGTAGATTTTTATGGTGCCGAGTTGCCAGCCCGGCATCCAACCTTCAGCGAAGGCATGCCCATTCACGCATGTCTTTCGGAGGCCACTCGACCACGGAGAGGACATGCAGACTCCACACAGAAAGAAAATCGAACAGGAGAATCTCTTGCTGTGAGGCAACAACGCTACTGCTGTACCACCGCGGCTTCTAAGGAGGTATAAGGTATGAACACATATTTCATATTTGGGGATATAGTTTATCCTGTGGTTGAGCATGAACAGAGCCAGAATTTGGCTAGGAAGTTTTTTTGTATGATCTTAATGGACTGGAGGGTACTGACCTGATAGATACAGGTAAGGAGTTCCAGGACTTAGCAACATGGTATGAGTACAGACCATGCCGAACAGCTATAATAGGTTTGTGAACAGAGGAGTCATTGGATCATTATGATCAATTGAGAATATAGTTCTGTAGAATGATATTTAGTGCTAGACAAGCAGATGGATGCTGGCTAATTTTATAGGTGGTAAGAAGCTGTGTATATGTCGGTTGACGGGAAAGTTCTAACCAATTTAGGCATTCTAGTGCTATACAGTGGTGAGTTCTAAAAGGGTTATTTGCTGCAAATTTAGCTACTTTATACATAATTGTTCAAGTTTTCTTTTTTTTTTGTGATGCCTGGAGGTTAGTAAGGATGGGAGTACCATAAAACAGTGAGGGGAGGAGGTAAATAGTGGCAAGTGTAGGTTTAGTTGTGTTAGTGAAAAAGTTTTTGGCTCTGTAAAGCGTCCCTAATTTTTGGTGAGTTTTAATTTATGCAGTTTTGTATATGAAGGTCAAATTAAAGATTATCATCCACTTTTACCCCTAATAATACGTTATAACAAATTGACTTCAATGACTGTATTATTAAAAGAGAGACTGTATTATTAAAAAAGAGGATTTTAAATTTTGTTTTTTTTATGTGAGATAGGAATTTGAAAAAAAAAAGTAGTAGTTTGCTTTTTTTGGGGGGGGGGGGGGGGTTGAGTATGAGTTGCGAGTTACAAAATTATGTTTCAGAGGCTGTTAAAGTTTCCAGAGTAATTTTTTTAGAGATGTGTCAGGTTGTCAGATGTGCATACGAGTGCGGAGTTATCTGTGTATTGTATTAGGGATGCCTGATGTGTGGATGTGTACAGTGTTCGTGATAATATTAAAGAAGAGGGGATTAAGGATAGAGCTTTGTCGTACACCAGTGTTTACTGGGAGGTATACAGAGAGGGTGGAGTGCCGTTTTACTGACTGATACTAATTGGACAGGTAGCTTTTGAACCACAGAAGGGTGGATTGAGATAGACCAAGTGAGGACATTTGAAACAGAAGTTTGCTGTGACAAGCTGTGTCAAATGCTTTAGACAAGTCTAGAAATAAGGAGGAGACAAGTTTGCCATTATCTCTAGCTTTGCTGACAGTATCTATAATGGTTGGAGGTATAGTGTTAATACTATGAAAGAGACAAAAGCCATGTTGTGTAGTGGATAGGTGTTCTTCTATAGGAGATAGTTTATTAACTGTCTTTGAATACATTTTTCAAGTATATAGGAGAGGGAGATATAAGATTGCTATAGGTATAAAGTCAGTAATACCTGCTGAATTTCCTTCTTTGTGTAGAGGGATAATATATGAGTTTTTTTTCCCAGAGAGAGTAAACATGGGATTCCTGGACTGACCTATTTATAGGCAATGCTATTGGCGGCTATTTATAGGTACTTGCTTAAAAGGCCATCAGCTTAAGTAGAGCTTAGTTTGAGTTTAAGAGTAGTTTTATATAGGCTTTGGGCACAGGTTTGAAGGTGAAAGTGGATGTGGTGATACATGGTTTCTGGTCAAGGTTGGGACTAGACTTTGGGGAATCCTTGGTTAGGGATGCTATACTAGCTATGAAATAATTGTTAAATTCTATTGCAATTTTAAGTGGTGAGTTATTGGGAAAGGGGTTAGGGTTGAATTTTTGGCTGGGATGAAAGATTTCTTTAATAGCTGACTGGAATTTCTTAGGGTTTTGTTTACTATTGTTCGGCATGTTGTTATAGTATAGTTTTTTTGCCTTTATTTATTTGCTGAACTTATATGTGTGGCTACCATATCAGGTACATATAGCTTCCTGAATAGACGTGTTGTATCAGCTTCTAGTCAGGGGAAGATTTTAATCTGGGAGAGGATTCCCCCAAATACTTATTCCACTTTTACCACAGACCTCTTCTCTGCATCACACTGATGAGGTTATCATGTCAAAGTGCACTGTCTCCCCTAACAAATCAGACTACTCCTGCGCACTTGTGACAATTGTGTGCTCTGTATATTGTTTAAGTAGACACGTAGGGGGTTCAAATCCAATATTTGTTAAGTAGAGTAACTCCATGCACTGTCACGTACAATTTGGTGTGTGACAACACCCCTTGTGTCAAATTCCACTTAGGAGACATATTTTCACTGGCAGAAGGCTACCCTATACATTTCTCCTACACCCAGGCAATTCCTAGTTTTGGAAACTCAATGACTACACTGTGGTGTCAACAATAGACTGCATCAGAGTTGTAGTATGACTTATCCTGTGGTGCTTGCTGCTGATACTGTGATCTTTAGACTGCATAACTAAAGATAGAGGAGATCTGAATCCAGAAACGATTGACCGCTGTGAATGCAAGCTTGCCTGTCGTACTGTGTAGAGAAGGCTTGTAATGCATATAGTATACATAGTTTGTATTATTACGCATATAGTATGTGTAGTTTGCATTATTACGCATATAGTATGTGTAGTTTGTATTATTACTGTGCTCCTCATCAACCTTCTTACCTTTTTAGAAGAACATCACTGTATTAAACAATGGTGATGTCATTCATTCAAATGTGCAGTCACATTTGTAAACTCGTGTGGTGTGTGTGATTCAGGCAGTGTTCTGTACCTTGTGATCTTAGGTAGTCTGTTCAAATCTAGCTAATTCTTTTTAGACTCACTTGTGTCAGTACAACTGTGAATGTTGTCATCCAGATATTCGCTATGTACATGTATAGCTGAAGATTCCTGTTACAAAACTTTCTGCTCATTTTTCACCCAGAAATGCTTTATTGGATGATAATGATGCTATTGTATGACATTTTGCTTTCCCAAGAAAATTACTAAGGTTTTTCCTGTGGCATGAGTTAATGAGACAATGTTCTGTATGCTGTTGCCTTAGTAAGGTATGCGTTCAAAGCCTTGATTATCCACGCATTGTGCATGAGTGCTATTGTCCCATCACAGTGACGATTGCATTATGCATCATGTGTGTTTAGGTATACCTAGCATCAGGCAATGCTATGTGATAAATAAGCATATAGTAACAGTCTCTCAAAGAAAGTAGAGGCACACACATATCTCATGTAGCAATAATATGATGTTATGGCTTCGAATACCTAAATATCTCACAATTTTAGCAACACTTGCACCTTGGCATGTTCATTGTTTACAATATCATGTAGCTTCTATCACATAGTCAGGGGCTAAAAACCCACATTGGCTGACTGCAAGCATTGTTTGTCCTTAATGCTGTTATGCATGAATGACATCCATGACTGTTACAATGTGTACAATTACAGTGGAAGAAACTTTCAACAGCCCTTTTATATCTTACAAATTGTTTGCAACACAATCATATGTTGTAATAATTTCACATAGGTGGAGTCTCACAGCTGTGTCAAGACTTCCACTGGTGCATCCTATCGTCATTTTTTTAAAAAGCTTTATTGAATTATCACGTGACCTAGGCATAAAAATAAAAATAAAACTGTTACTATATTTGCTGCTTCTAATATAGTGGGTTTAGATTTTGATTTCCACTTTCTAGTAATTGCTTTATTGGCAGCCATCATAATTAGTGACAATTCCAGTTCTGTATCCTCAGACGTCCTTTATTACTTCACACATTAATTTCATTTATTTGTGACAAGATCCATTGCTATGTTATGTGTCACACCCAGTCAATACACAGCTCTGTAAAATGTATAGTATGACATGCAGGGGTTTGAATCTAGTAATGTCTGTCTATCAGATAACTGTGTCAGACAGGAGTGGCTTAGGAAAAGAAAGAATTTATTGCACAGTCATAGGGCAATATTTTTAAAGCATCACCATCCATGACAGGGGATCCATATCCATTACAGAAGGGATGTGCTATACGTCCTTCAAGTGCATTCATCATGACACATGCACTATGTCTATTTCTGTGGCATCACAGGTTGATGTGCAGCTTTCTGATATCTGTCCTGGCATGTGCTCATGTTTGGCAAGGTGCAAATGTTGAGTATATCATTGATTATTCACAGGCATTGCTTAATTTCCAAATAAAAATGCACTGCACTGCCTGTCTTCCTCCAAACATTTATGTATTACTGTAATTGTTTTCTTCACACTGTACAGCTTTATTGGACATGAGGACTTATAGTACATAACATTTCTTACTGTATATCACAATGTGAGTTCATCATAAAGTGGGACTGGAACAGTGTCAGGACACTTTCTTGTGTGTTTGTTTTGTTTACATATTGTTATGGCAGTGTTCACTGTAAATTTTTGTGAACATGCCCAGTATAATCATGTAATAAATGCGTTCTGTTTCTGAACAGAGAACTTGAACTACAGAAATGACATCAGATCTGGGTTATCATTTGTCACATGTGTCTTTTGGGTGTTATTATATTACTGTTTAGGAAGTAAATGACTATAAACACATGCTTGTCTAATACATGTTTAAAGGTAATATACTCCATGTCTATGGTTGCCAAATGACAACAAATGTTAAAACATGTCCCCTTCTAAAGTGTATGACACAACAGCGGTAGGGCTCATTTCTTCTTGTTTATACAGACAGATGATGAAGTAAAGGGTACAGCACTACTGTCAGCTGTCCCACATACATTCCCTATATATACATGTTGCATTTAATAGCTTCAGTCTACGTAAATAGCCTCGAATGTATCCACTGTTCTTGCTGTTATCTCAACTCAGCATGTTATCAACATTAGTGTCAAAGTTGCATTCTGTCCCCCTCATATTTAATGTTAGCATGTCCATTTTTAGTTATGTGCATGGGTCAAAAGTTGCGAAGAGGATTAAATATTAGTACATCAATATGGAAACAAATGTTTCTTTGTGACATAATCACATTTGACTGCATAAACTCTCCCCATTTAATGTCCCCCATATCTTAATTCTTGTTATCAACTTGCCCTTATTTCATATAAGCTGTCCTCACTTGCTCGCATGATAGATTTGCTTATAGGCAAGTGAATTTGTTTACATTGGATGCTTGTGATTCCCGTACAGTTTTATGGCCATCAACACTGCTGCTGGCCATGAAGCAATTCTTGTAAATGTATAAGCACGATGACCAGCATGCATATTCAGTTAGCGCTGCTGCTCATCACACTAAAGCACTGAAATCATGTTGGCTTCACGCAAAGCCTACATGATTGTTAATGAATCCCAGGTTATGACTATGTACAACTCAGTCATCAGCTTGTGATCAGATGAATTAATAGGCAACTAAATAAAATCCAGAAATGTTATTTCAGTTTGCTGCTGTCATAAGTATATAGCTCAACCCACTGTAACATTGGAATCAGAGACAAAGACCTAAAATCAGGGACAGGTTTTAAATATTGCACTTATATACCTAATGGGTTCATTAGGACTATTTGTAGCCTAGCCAACAGCTCCATAAATTTACCAGGGGATAAATTAATAACACACCTTGACTTAGTTTCAGCCTCTTTCCATAAGGGCTAGAGGGGCCAGACCAGGGAAGAACTTATGATTGTCCATCCAGTTGTTCAGGCTATGCTTAAAAATGGTCATGGAGCTACAATGCTTAACCTCTAAATGGAGTCTATTCCATAGAAGAAGCATTCTCTGCTAAATATATCTATTCTGCCACAGGCTCTTTTGTATCTGATGGGATATTACATTTGCTTTTAAAGGACAGGAGTTTCTTCCTCTTATTATACAGATGTTTGATACTTGGGTTCCACCAAATGTGATGGTTCTTAAACTTGGCAATATATTTATGCGTTTTGGGGAATAAGGCCTTCATGCAAGCTTGAAGATGGGCATATAATGTATCCGTGAAAACTGCAGCAGGTGAAGCAGAATTATCTAGGTGAGGAGAGTGTTTTGATTTTATCAGGTCAACAGTTGGATAGAGGAGAATTGCATTTGAGCAGGATCTGACGATGGAGGGATGTTGAGGTGACTCAGGTCTCATACCCAGAGTTAATGTTACTATGCAGTGGTTGGATTTGACCAGCAATTTGGTAACTGTGGACTCTGAGCATGGAGAGGGGCTATATTTGTGAGGACCAGGTCAAATATATTTCAAAGTCACAGTCAAAGTCAAAGTAAACTTTATTGTCATTCAGAATTACACATGCATAGCCTAAAGAAATTTTGTGCATCAGCTCAATTCTTGAGATTGCAAAAGAAAGTAAAACAACACATACAAGTAGAGGAATAAACATAAGTGAAAATACAATACTACTACCAATACATACAAGAAACAGCAGAGACATTTACCAAAACTCATATACAAAAACAATATCCTCCCCTGAGTTAAATTAACTACCCTATTTAAAGTAATACAAAACACACTACAGAATGAACAGTACCTAAGCTATTGAGCGGGTTAAATAATATTGACTATGGATAGAATAAATAAATATTGCACTTACATGGAATATATGTAAGTATATATTGCACAAATAAATAAATATTGGCTCACTATGTGTACAGACCCCTGGGACTAGTGCCTGAGTTCTGAAATTAATCCTGTAGTCCTGCAGTGGATGCTGCAATACGTCCTGCCTGATGCCAGATGCTTAAACAGTCCATGCGCAGGATGCATGTTGTCCTGTATTATTTTGGTGGCCTTTTGGATGCTTCTTGCAGAATAAAGATGTATTGATGGAAGACTGGAACCTGTTACCTTCTGTGCAGCCCTCACCACTCTTTGTAGTGCCTTCCTTTCCGTAACTGTGCAGATTCCAAACCACACTGTGAAGTTGCAGGTGAGGATGCTCTCTATTGCACCTCTGTAGGAAGTGGAGAGAATATGCGGAGGAAGCTTAGCTTTTTTCAGCCTTCTTAAAAAGGGGAGGCTTTGGTGCACTTTCTTTTCCAGTTGGCTGGTATTTTCCAACCATGAGAGATCCTCTGATCTGTGTACACCCATGAATTTCATACTCTTAACCCTTTCCACACTCTCATCATTGATCCTGAAGGCTGGCTAGTTTGTTCTCCTTTTCCCGAAGTGGATGATAATCTCTTTGGTCTTGCTTAAATTCAGGTGAGGTTGTTCCCCTCGACCAACTCATCAGAGATGCCACCTCCTCTCTGTATGCCCTGTCATTCTCCATTGTGATGAGCCTCACAACTGTGGTGCCATCAGAAACTTGATTATATTGTTGGACTTGTGCTTAGAATAGCAGTCGTGAGTCAGGATGGTGAACACAATTGGGCTGAGAACACATCCCTGTGGAACCCCACTGTTAATCATGATGCACTTTGTTTTATTTGTTCTTACTCAAACACACCCTCTGTGGTCTTTTTGACCCTCATTGGGATTCAGACTAGTTGGTCTATAGTCAATATCTGTTTAATCAAAATAATTTGTTCAGCTAAACAGAAGTTCGATAGCTGTGCAATATTAATACATTACTGGGATTGGGGAAAATGCTCTCTCTGCAGTATTGTGCAATTTCAGAGTTAGTATATATAACATGTGTGACAGACTCCTTCAGTGTGGAACTTTGAGAAACTTCGAGGAACATGAACTTTTTAAGACCCCAAATGAGGTATGTTCCTCGTAATGAGGTACACTTGAGAAGTATGACACACACACATGTGCAAACACACACACACAGATACAGATATATAGATATATAGATGTATATCAAACATCTTTTGAAGGATGTAAAAACTGAAACTCGTATTTTGGGATTTTAATCTACAACAGTTTGAAAGAAAAACACATTTTACAAGGAACAGACCACAAATATAAGCCAACATCAGGGACAGTTGTGACCTATGCCCTCTGCTACTAAGTACAGACAGACACACACACACATACACATACAAACACACATACACACACACACACATACATACACACACACACACACACACACACACACACACACACACACACACACACACACACACACACACACACACACATATCCACATGTAAGCATAGTCTGGCAAATCTATAAGTCAAACATACACACACAATGATTCAGAAACAGTTTGCTATATCATGCTCAGTCTCTGAATACAGAAAGTTGAAAAATAGAAGCTTGCAGACATTGGCAGCATTCTTAAGGGTGAATAAACCAAAACTGTGAGGCAACATCAGGACAGCTGAGAGATCATCCTAGGTCTCACTTGGTACAGATAAAAAAATGCACGTTTTACTCCTCACCATTCGTGAAATTCTTATTTTCTTTCCATTGATTGATCCTGTCTTAATAAACAAGCAATGCTCACTTCCTATTTTAATTTACCCTCCACATCATGTGATATTTGTTTCATTTTGAAATCTGCTCAGTAGCACTAAACATCTAACAGCAACTGCTTCTGGAACAGGACCCCTTGACTCTGATAACCTTCAGAAAGTCAAACTATCATTGTCTCTACAACTGAGCCAATGAAAAAGTAGCAAACAAAGCCATCCTAGAAATCAAAACAGAAAAGAGAAGCAGATGCACTTTTGAATGGTAAAATCAAAGCACTCCACTAAATAGTAGTTGAGCGGCATGGACAGCACTGTGGCACTTACTCCGTACCTCCCCTTTCACCACTCAGAGCAGTCCCATTCTTACCTGTCTAAGGAACCTCCCCTTTAACCAATATGAGGAGTCCCATTCTTACCTGTGTAAGGAACCTCTCCCCTTTCACCACTCTGAACATTCATATTCTTTCCTATCTAAAGATTAGTCGTGATTAGTGCTGGGAAAATATTCTGAGAGTTTTATGCATCATAACATTTTTGGTATGTTTTTAATTGTACCCGAGTGTCTGCTGTTGAATGTTTATGCCATCTGGACAGTCATTGCTACATTTGTATAATTGTACCTCTCAATGGTTCTGCATTTGGTGGAGTGCTCTGATTTTACCCTTTAAAAGTGTGGCTGCTCCTTTTGCCTCAGATGGCTCTGATTTCTGCTCTTTCTCTGGCTTTATTATAGATGGAATGAAAGACTGAATTCCTGCAGCTCACCAGAGTCAAAAGGACTATAGTAGCAGAAGGAGTTGCTATTAAACGTTTAGCTGCATTGATCAGATTTCAAAATGAAAACAGTACAGTGTGACATGGAGGGGGGTTATCTGGGACATGAGCATTGCTTGTATATGGAGATCAGATCAAATTTTATGAGGAACTGACCAAAAATATGAGGTATAAATAAGGACATTCTGCAAAATTCTGAACAGTTGAGAGGTAATGATGTTATTCAGTTGTTTTGTTGAACTAAAACTATTTCTAAATGTTACTGCCACTGAACTTGTACTTCCACGGTAGTTCAGCGGCAGCGTTGTTGCCTCACAGCAAGAGGTTCTCCCATTCGATTCTTGGCTTGGGTTGGGAATGCCTTCTGTGTGGAGTCTGCATGTCCTCCCCACGGTCGAGTGGGCATTCGAAAGACATGCGTTGAATGGGCCTGCCTTTGTTGAAGGTTGGGCGTTGGGCCGGCAACTCGACACCATAAAAACCACCTGCCAATCATTAGCGGACCGGAGTTCCGCTGTGGCGACCACCTAACCGGGAAAAAGCCGAAAGACAAACAACAACAACTGCCATTGAACTTGTATAGTATTCTCAGCTCTTACTTTCATATTTATTAGCATGAGGTTTCTTCAGTCCGATGAGCCATTCTGGTTTCTTCCCTTTTCTTCCATTCCCTTCCCATCCGGCATTTGTACATGGAATTGTAATACATAAAGTCACCCTCATCTGTGGTTTGTACTAAGGGACCACAGGTTGTATCTGTCTTAAAATGTATCTGCACAATGTATCATTGAATAAAAAGAAATGCCAGTCCAGAGATAACTTTCATGCTTTTTGCTCCTGCAGACTATAGGTTTCCCAAAATGTAATTTACCCATGCAGTGCTTCTGGGTTTCTTCTGTAAAAATGTTGTTCTGTTAAAAGGGCTTATCTGGTTAACAAAGTAACAAAAGACTGCACAACCCAAGACTATTGAACTAATACTGTTAAGGGATTTATTTTATAAAATACGTTTTGTTTATAACCTAGATGAAAGATGTAATACATATAATACATGTACATATACTCACGCAATTATGTCAGCAGAAGGAGAATTACAGGTCGACAGAGTATTCTCATATGTTGCAGTCAGTCCCTTGCAGTAGCACTTCCATTTCATTTCCATATTTATTCCAATTAATGAGCTCTGAGATCTCCTTGTGTAACCTGTTCCATTTCCCCCACCCTCTCTATGAAGTAATAGTATCTTATAGGTAGGTACTAGGCTATCGGCCCAAGGCTCTAAGTAAGCCTAGTCAACAAGGTTCTTTGGCTTACGCCACCCAAAAAAGTTAATTTCCTGTCTCCCTGTTGATGAGAGTCACAGAAGTGATCCCCAGGGTGTATTTCCTATTTCCCATCCACTCATCAATATTTTTCTTGAAGAGTGCTAATGAGGAACTTTGCTTGACATAGATGGGTAGTTTGTTCCAGAGTATAGGAAGTCTCTGGGACAGGAATCTATCCCTCCAGCATGTCCTGTTTATTGTGGTGACAAGGTTTAGGTCCCTAGAGCATATAGCTCGGAGGGATTGGAATTTTAAATCTAGTTCCATCCCTCCTCCCTCTCCTTCTGTAACATGTTCCATTTCCCCTACCCTCTCTATGAAGTAATAGTGTGTCATATACATTTTAAATCTAGTTCCATCCCTTCCCCCTCTCCTTCTGTAATCTGTTCCATTTCTCCTACCCTCTCTGTGAAATAATAGTTTCTCATATCCATTTTAAATCTAGTTCCATCCCTGCCCCCTCTCCTGCTATAACCTGTTCCATTTCCCCTACCCTGTCTATGAAGCAATAGTATCTCATATCCATTTTAAATCTAGTTCCATCCTTGCCCCCTCGCCTTCTGTAACATGTTTCATTTCCCCTACCCTCTCTAAGAAGTAATAGTGTCTCATATACATTTTAAATCTAGTTCCATCCCTGCCCCCTCTCCTTCTGTAACCTGTTCCATTTTCACACACTTCCTCTGTGAAATTATAGTCTGACATTAATTTTAACTGTTGTTCCATCATTGTCTCATTGTTTCTATCAGTCCTTCCCCCTAAACTATACTTATCTCACCCATTCCCTAATTATCTGCTGTACCCACCTCATGACTCACCTCTCTCGTTTCCAAAGAAAACTTTACCAGTCTCTCCAGCCTCTCCTCATATGCCTGCTGAGCCTGTTTTCATATGACAGCTGTTCAGTTCGTTTTCATAATTCTTCTATGCAATTTCACCAGCAGTTCATTTTCCTTAAATGGTTTAGAAAGCTAGTATTGGTATTCTGGTGCTGACTAACCAGGGCCTTGTATAGTGTATTTGATTTCAGCATCTGTAGATTTCATTCCTTGATCTATGCATCCCAGCTTTCTATTGGCTTTTGCTATTGCATTCAAGTTTAATTCCTGGTGATTCATTTTTAGGTGTGATATTTTTCCTTGGCTCTTTCCTCCTCTCTAGTTGCCAGCTGTCCCATACCTAAAAGCATCTAACTCTCTAACAAGCCATGAAGAGTAATTCTTACAGACTGCATTATGTGGAATAAAAACTGTTTTTCTTGGGAGCACTTTAATTCATTGCAATGATGTTAATCATGGTTCTTTGAGAGCATAACTGTCACATCTAATAGAAAGGAAAATAGTTTTTTCCAGAAATTCAAATAGTTCCCTTCTTCTGAAATGTAGTAAATCAGACTTAGTTGTAGTAAGTATCTGGGGCAAGGAGATGAAGTTTTCTCAAAATAATTCAGTTTTAGTTGAAGAAAATAAAATATCATTTGATAAGCTATACATTATACTATCTTTCAGTCATATTGTCCTTAACATGTTTTTTGCACCTTGTGCAACTCTAGGAACTTCCTCCGTTATCTGTGCATCAGTAGAGGAAACTGTTGCTGTCATTGTTAATGACTAATTCCAGCTAACTATCAGAAAATACCACGAGTTAAAAATGAAGCAAATGAAAAGACACAAACGAAGGCTCAGATGAAGTATTCTGCAAGTCTGTTTATTTGAAAGGCACATTATGATACTGCCAGGCACATGGAACAAAATCTTGTTTTAAATAAAAGAGCCTTACACTGTACTTGAGCTGTTTTCTGTGCCCTAATTAGATTTTACTGCTACATTTTGGTGCTGTTTTTGTATACGGGGGGTTGCATTACATTGTGGGAAATGAACCTTTACCATATTGTGTGCTAATTGGAGCTGATTAATTGAGGAGTATGAGAGACACAAAGCACAGTTTGGAGTGTAGAGGGGAGGGGCATAATGATTAAGGTGCTTACCTTATAAACACAAGGTGCAGGGTTTGATTCTCCAACTGTGATAACTGGCTAGGCTTAAAATAGCCTGCAACGGCATTTAGCCTAAAACTAATTTATAGACCTATAGCCTCTCAGAAAATAATGCTTATGTATATTTACTTGTGTTAGATTTTGTCTTTTGTGTAGTTTTTTGTGGGTTTTATTGGCCAGATTTTTGTTGGCCATGTTATGTTAGCAGTTTGCTTGGTCCTCGTTGGTCCTCATCTACCATAAAACAGGAAGCCTAATGTGACATTTGAGTAAAATTATTTAAAACTAACTCAAAGTCATTGCTCTTACATTTACAGCGAGCATAATTAACGTGTATAACTGACTTTAAAAACTACTGTGATATACAACACTACAAAATAACAAGTGACAAAACAACAAAAAGGGGAGGAAAATCAAAACAGACAGCTGTAATTATGTTTATGAACATATCTGAATTCTGAAACTTTATGTCCTGAAATGTTTACACTACACTTCAAAACAAAAAGTCAGTCAATGTGACATATGAAAAATAAATCCCTTAATGAATGCACACTGTTCATACAGAAACAGAATTAAATAACTGGAAACGGTCTGTTTATCTTTAAACTTTTATCCCCTACGTTATCTTTAGCTTCCTTCCCTTTTCTTACTGCTACATATTTTGTACTTTATTCAGTGTGATAATACAAGCAAATATTTAAGGTCAAATGACTCATCTACAGTTTCCCAAAGGCCCTCTAGTCCCCATACCAAGCATTGTTCTGACTCATTCTCTGCTTAAGAGCTACCAGCATGTTCTCTCATTTAGTTCAACACTTCTCCAGTGTATATCTCAGAGTTACAAGCCTGTAATCGGAGGGGGAAATGGCAATATTTTCATCTCTGAATTCCTATTCACCTGTCTTCCCCATTTTGCTGCTGTATAGATCATGGGATAGTGTTATCACTACACAATATGAATGTAATTACACAGATGCAGACTTTTGTGTTTCCATAAATATATAAATATGTGTTTTGTGTATTTATGCATGTAACAGTATATATACATATATATATATATATATATATATATATATATATATATATATATATATATATATGCATATACGTATGTGTGTGTGTGTTTATATATATATATATATATATATATATATATATATAAAATATAAAAAATATATAGTACTCATGGGACAGACCGTAAGAGAATGAGTGAAAATGTTTTTTTCGTGCACAGTATAATACGAGAGACATTACACATGCATTTCATTCAGTTTTGTCATTTGTTGTTGCTAAAACCTCATGGAATTCATTGTGTTTATTCAATTATTGGATCTTGTATATATGTTTTTTGTAAACTAACATCTTATCATGAGCCTTTGTGCACTGTTCTATTTTGTTCGCATTGCTCGCAATAGTGTGTTTTATCTTTCAGATAGATTTATATTGATAGCATCATCATTCAACTGTTACAATTAATTAATATTGTGATGATGCACGGAGAAATATTTAATGAGGAGTTATAATATGTTTTTACTTTATATCAACTCTAGGATGATGTCATTTTAACAGAGATTTCTGAAAAGGTGTCTATATATATAACATTTTTATGTATGCATATTTACATCATTTGATGAAGTTAAATGAATTGTTAACTTTCCTTAGTTTTTGATGTTTTCATTATTTGTTTCTAAATCAAACAACCTTAATAATTTCAAGAATTATAACAAGATGTGTTCTCTTGTATCACAGAGAGAATGTTACATGAGTACACCACTATAGGTTGAACGTCTATATGACCGACCAACAAGTATCCGTATAGCTGTAATAGTGACAGCGGTTGTTGTGTTTCTTGGCTAGTGCAAGAATACTATCTGCAGCAACTGGATACGCATTGAGTGATTACTTGTTTAGCTCAATCAGGCATTGAATTCATGATTTAATTGTTTAATTGTATAATTGGTGTATGTAATGATTTGATCAGCTGACATTGTTTTAATATAAAAACCCTGCATTTTCACATAAGAAATTGTATCTGAAGAAGCTTGCCAGCAGCAAGCGAAAGCGCTTATTTATCTGTTTTATCCATTGGAATAAAAGTTTTTACTCAGAGAAGGTGTCTCGTGGTGTATCCTGACTAGTTGTTTCTACTGATATATATATATATATATATATATATACACACACACACACACACACAAGTATTTATATATATGCATATATTATATATATATATATATATATACGTATTTATATGTATGCATATATTTTATCTCTCTCTCTCTCTCTCATATATATATATATGTCTACTTCATAACATTTTAAATTTTATAATGGTGAATTTCATAACATTGAGACCAAAACATCTAAATCCCAAAATATTGAAAACCCAAAACATTGAAAACTCAGAACACTGAGAGTGTGCCTCATAACATTGAAAACTACAGTGTATATGTAAAATTCAAAACTCAGCAAGCACTTATAAACCCTAGCACTGGACTCCCCCTATACTGTACAGAAGGACAAGGCTCTCTATTCGACCTTACCAGCCATTCAGTAAAACAGTTCACTGTACCTATCCAGGCATGTCCAAAGGGCAGTTTCAGGTGTACTCTCCAGTCCAACTGGTGAATCTGGGCATTTTGAGGCAATGTTACAACTGCCTCATGTACATAGACAACCCTTTCCTCCTACCACCAAACACTAATACATGCAAGAGATGCAATTATACAGCCAAACTGGAGGCTAAGCTCTCTCAACCAAACACTGGATCAGACAGTCAAGAGGAGAAGGGAAATACTTGCATCACACCACCAGTCTCACAAAAACCCATTAAACCAGCACCGGCAAAAAACACACATAAATACATGAAAACATACTTGGAGGCTCTAAATAAAAATCTGCAAAAGCAACAGAGACCTCCAAAGCAGACATCCAAGCAACCTCCAAGCCCCAACACAAACCATGAAACACATACTTCACAAAATCAGTGTGCCAAGCAATTACAACCCTTAATGCAAAATAACATACCCAACATACTAGTAATAGGTGACTCTATAGTCAGGCACACTGACGTCCCACTCAGTAGGCTGAATAAGGAGAAGGTTACTGTTAGATGCCTGTCAAGTGCCAGGATCCGCCACATAACACAAGCACTCAGGTCACTCCAGAAGAAGTACAAATACAACCCTGTCATTGTCCAGGTTGGTTTGAATGACCTGAGCTGTACCTCCCTGGACTACATGAAAAGAGACATGGAAGAGCTCTCTGATCACATAGCCCAGGCCGGTATGACCCTGACCCTGAGTAGCATCCTGCCCTCAACAAGAATGATACCACGATATAAGAAAAAAATATCAATTTCAGCAATTGGCTAAGTTTCCGGTGTCATTCAAAGGGGATCCAGTGTCTGTCCACCTGGGATGACACGCTCGACAAGCCACGCTGCTTCACTAGAGATGGCTTGCACCTGTCACCCTTAGGCTTTCGAATACTGGCCAAGGCTCTTGCCACCCCCATAGTGCCTTTTTTAGGCAAGGCTCAAAAGACAAACCCACCGCCGTAAATAGCACAACAAAAAACTGAGGGTAATGCTACTCAATGCCAAAAGTCTAAACCTCAAAATGCACGCACTTGAGGCACTCCTCAGTATGTAGAAAATCGATATATGTGGAGTAACAGAAACCTAGTTTAAGGCTCCAGGGAGCACCCCAGCACTACCAGGCTACAACTCATACCATACATTTCGGACACAGAACCTGGACTGAAATACAAAAGGTAGGGGTGTATCCATATTCATCAAGGATACCCACACCTCCAGGTTAGTGGCACAGCACGATTCAGAGATCATCCACATGCAACTAACAACGGGCAAAACTGCAATTCAAATTGTAGCTTGCTACAGATCACCCACCATGTCCTGGGACCCCCATTCTATGTTTCTGGAAACACTGGGAATCACAAAGGCTCTACCAAACACCCTAATATTGGGTGATTTCAATTACCCAAACATTAACTGGGAGAACTACTCAAGTACTAACTCCCTTGCCCAACATTTCCTAGAATTTATAAACTCAAATGCCCTGGATCAACTGGTCAACACTCCCACCAGAAGTGACAACATATCGGACCTGGTCATCACCAACATGGTCGACCGGTGTTCCACACCAGAGGTCACCTCCTCGCTGGTTAGATCTGACCATAAACAAATCACTTTGGATATCCACATTCCGCCCCCACCCCTGGACAAGGAAACCACCGTGCAAAACTTTTCAAAAGCAAACTTCACGTTACTTAAGACCGATGTGGAAAGTTTCAAAGCCCCCATGCTAAAGGATAATGCTGTCTAAGCTGCAAAATCCTTTACTAATGCATTCTATGGGCACCTACAAGAATGCATGGATCGTGCTATCCCAAGCAAAACCAAGACTCACTTCTCCAAGAAAAGGAAACCAGTCTGGTGGACCCCTGCCATAAACAAGCTATACAACAGAAGGAGGAAACTAGTACAGAAAAGAGTAAAATCCCAAGAAGGGAAGACATCCCTGATCAGTATCAGCAAGAAACTACTATCCCTCATAAAATCATCCAAGGCGAGCTTCGAAAGAAAAATTGCCAAGGACTCCAAAGATAACCACAAGGCATTCTTTAGCTATATCATGAATCTAAGTGGAAATGCTCAGATCTGCTCGGGAGTTAGTGCAGAATGGCACAAAATATACTGAACCAACCGATATCGCCAACATCCTGGCAAACAGGTTCAGTGCAAACTTCACCCCCTTCTCACCCCCAAAAGGGCCCATAACCATACCAGAAGAATGCAGTGCCCCTGAAATCATAAACGCTCAGGTTAAAACAGCCCTCTCCAAAGCCAAAAACACAGCATCAATGGGACCAGACGGTGTCCCAGGCTGCGTCCTACACAAGTGGAAAGACAAACTAACCCCTCAACTAAACACACTGTTCAAACTCAGCCTCTCAACAGACTATGTACCATAGAGTGTTGCACAGCAATGGTTATTCCGCTCCACAAAGGTGGAGCCAAAACAACAACTATCGCCCTATAAGCCTGACTAGCTTGGTCCGCAAGGCTATGGAGCTCATCATCATGGAACTCATTAACAGAGACATTGGGAACCTCCAAACATTGGACCCTACCCAGTTCAGCTTTGTTAAGGGCAGATCATGCCTCCTAAACCTGGTGGACTTCTTTGAGACAATTACCAAGGCTATAGATGAGGGAAAGGTGGTAAACACAGCCCACCTAGACCTTGCAAAGGTCTTTGACACCATTCCCCATTCTGGTATTATAGAGAAGCTCACCAGCCTGAATATAAACCCCTATGTCACAAGATGGGTTGCCAACTGGCTCACGGACAGAACCCATATGGTGAGAGTTGTGGAAGCTAGGTCCGACTCTAAACCAGTTACAAGTGGCATTCCCCAGGGCTCAGTCCTAGGACCCCTCCTGTTTGGCATATACTTCTCAGAGGTACAGGCAAGTGCAGGAGGACTATGGTTGACCAAGTTCACAGATGACTGCAAACTAGGGGCTATAATTGACTCTCCGGCTGACACAAACATCCTCCAAAAGGGTCTCACTGAGATGGATACCTGGTGTCAAAATCATGGCCTCAGGCTAAATGCCAAAAAGTGCATAGGTATCCCCTTTGGAAGAAACAAAGTACCCACAAACTACCACATAGGTGGTAGTCCCCTAAATACGGAAAATGTAATGAGGGATCTGGGGACCCAAGTAGATAGTAATCTCTCCTTTGATAATCACATTGCCAAAGTGGTTAGAAATTCCTTCTTTGTGGCCCACCTAATCACAAAAGGGTTCGCATCCAGATCAAAAGAGGTCATTGTGCCCCTCTACTCATCACTCATCAGACCCATCATAGAGTACAACGGCCCATTTGGGATGTACCTTACAAGACACCTTCAACAGCTGGAAAGACCACATAAGTACCTCACTAAGAGGATCACTGGCCTCAAACAGATGCCCTATGCAGCTCGACTGAAGAAACTCCAGCTGTACTCGGTTGCATACCACCTACTCAGAGGTGATCTCTGCCTGACATACAAGGCCATGTCCAACCCAGGATTGATGGACATGCTCCATCTAAAGAAAACCTTCTCCCCTCGAGCCACATGCTCTAGGGGTCTAAACCTCAATACAACAGTAAATAGGACATGCTGGAGGGATAGACTCCTGTCCCAGAGACTTCCCATGCTTTGGAACAAGACTCTAATTTACATTAGGCAGAGCTCCTCACTAACACTCTTCAAGAGAAACCTTGACGAGTGGATGGGAAACAGAAAGTTTACCCTGGGAATCACTTCAATGGATTTGCTGGACAGAGGCACAGAGAATTAATCTAAGGGGGTGGCGAAAGCCAACACATTCTGGCTAGGCTTATAAATGCCTTCGGGCAGATAGCCTAGTACCTACCTACGAACCTCCCCACTTGTAACAACACCTAACTAACAAACACACTTTCTACTATGTTTCTGCAAGGGAGAAAGCCCCCCTGCACCTCCCATGTGGAGGGCTCTGCTCCCCACCCCCCCGTAAATTAAATATACCAACTCTAAGATCGCACTACAGTGGAAAAAAGTTAATTTCCTAACATGTTTTACATAAACTGAGGGGCTTGCACCCCTGCAGAAACGTAGTAGAACGTCTATTAGTTAGGTGTTGTTGTAGGTGGAGGTGATATTATTTACTTGTGCAATGTAGTTTTCAATGTTATGAAGCACACTTTCAATGTTGTGAGTTTTCTATGTTTTGAATTTTTGATTTTATGGTCTCAATGTTATGAAATTCAACATTATGAAATTTCAGTGCTATGAAGTAGACCCATGCATGGCAGCATATCAGCTTTGGAAGATGAATGTTTTTATTGTTAGTGAAACTTTTTTGTTTTAGAAAGATGTCTTTTTAAAGTTTTTATGTATTAATTTCTCATCTTATACAATGATCTGCATTTCTGTATATTTATCTTTTTAATGTATGTTTTTTTAAATTTCAGTTTTAGCAGTCCTTTAAGTAGACTTGCATGGACTCATTTAGGTGTGAAAGTGTTGCTTTCTTTTTATCATATTTCTCAAGTGTACCTCATCAAGAGAATTATTCCTCATTTGATTATTGAGGTCCATGTTCCTTGCAGTTCCACACTGAAAGAGTCTGTCACACATTCAGTGCTAGGAATTTTTTTAAGTGATATCCATGATAAGTAACACTTAAATCATACTCATTCATCAAAATAACTTTTTCATAAGCAAAAAGTAACACATTTTAGCTATCTGTCAGCTTTCTAGTTGTTTGTAAGCTGTTTGTAAGTGTTCCACATTTTGCCCATTTTTTTCACATTCTGACAAGCACTGTTCCTCATTTTGGAAATGGAAGGTTGAGAGCTATGCTTTTTATACCACATTATTTTTACAGCCTAGCCACTAAAGCATACTGCACCTACTGATTTTGCCTTCTGGTTTTCTTCTCCTACTGCTGCAGTCCTATAGCATGGCTAAAGCTTTTGCCAAATTCAAAGCCACATGTTGATGATTGTAAGTAGGTTAAGCACTGCAGCAGTACAGCCTTGTCCACTCCACCAGTTCTGCTCCAAGATGTCCGAGACACTCCCAGTGCCAAAGATATTAGTAAAACTTCACTGCATACTTGCACTATTATTTATTATTTATTTATTTAACATTTGTTTACTGGGAAAGTCTGACTTGGAATGAGACAATTTTCAGTGGAGGCACATGGAGAAACACTCCAAATGCATGTCTTTGTAATGTGAGAGGAAACCGGAGTATCCGGAAGAAATCCTCAAGAATGCAGGGAGGACATATAGCAACAGCAGGGCTTCAGAGACATGCAGACTCCAAACAGAATGCATCCTAGCTGAGAATTGAACCAGTGAACCTCTTGCTGTGAGGCAACAATGCAAACCGCTGCACAACTGCAATGTCCACTATTGGGACTAGATCCTCCATGCCTGCCTGCCTGCCTGCCTGAAACAGTTCTCTCTTTTTAAGCGTAAGATTCTTTTTTTTTAGATTTTTGTACTTCATTCATTTTTATAGTAGGCTGAACTTGCCACTATGACAATAGGATATACTGCCAGCCATGGCAGCAGAAGAGGGGCAGTGTATGTGTAACATATGCCAGCACAGCTAGCTGGAATTTTGTATATAACTATATGCCATTTGTATATAAAACTGATTTGTACTTGTGCTGAAAATGTATTTGTGAGGGATGCTTGTGTTAAAATGTATCAACAGTTACAAAAATGTTTAACATCAGGATCTAGGGATACATCATCAGGCGGATATATTTTCTGTAAGGACAAGATATCTGATTAAGGTGAGAGACAAAAAATATAAGAAATAGAAGAGAGGTTGAACTACAACTTTGAAAACTGAAGTAAACAAGCTGGACAAACAGATTAAGCATAGTGTGAGACAAGATCAAGAAAATTTATATAAATATATTGAGCATAATAGGAAACCTTTTTATAGGTACATAAGATATGGAAGGAGTAAAGACATAAATTGATAAACTGTGTGCAGATTCTAAAATTTATTCTCAGACACAACAGATTATAGATATATTTACAAAATCTTATGCAACACAGTTTGTCTCCACAAAAGGGGTAATAAGTTGTCCTAGTGACATCCAGGTAACACCACATACTGGATTCAAATTAGATTATATTGAAAAAGAACTGCGCAAACTGGATCCAAACAAAGCACAGGGAGGAGAAGGAATTAGTAACAATGACCTGAGAACACTTTAGCAAGAACTTATAGCACCATTATATCTATTATTACCAGGTCATATAAATATGGGGAGATTCCTCAACATTGGAGACATGGACTTATTAAAGCTGTTTTTAAGGGAAAGGGGTGTAGGACAAACCCCGAGTCATACAGACCCTTAAGTCTACTTTCATGTTGTGGAAAAATAATGGAGAAAGTAATATTGGATAAGTTATTGTCAGAACCGGATAGGCTGGGACTTGAAACCATATATCAGTATGCATACATTAAAAATAGATCTATTACCACCTGTAACATGATATTCTATAACAATATAATAACAGCTATGAATGAAAAATTGTGCTGTGATGTAATTTATGTAGATTTAACTTTAGCATTTGACAAGGTCATACACATAACATTGATCAAAAAATGAGTACAATTAGCTATTGATGTACTCTTGATAAGATGGATAGCTGCATGGCTTACAAATAGGACATGGCAAGTATCATACAGCAACTGGACAGACAAAATCCTTGGTTACAGTCAGGGTGTCCCACAGGGCTCTGTCCTAGGACCTTACTTGTTTAGATTGTATCTTTCAGACCTAACATTTTCATCTGAGGTGTTCTACAGTCTATATGCAGATGACCTGAAAATGGGTAAACTGATTACACGTGTTACAGATAAGGCATGTCTGCAAAATAACTTGACTAAATTGACCATTTGGGCACAGGAGAATAATATGCTGATAAAATACATAAAAAACTAATGATATGAGATTTGGGAGACATAAACTGAAAGGTGAATGTTTAATACAGCACACAGTGATTGAAACTGTAGACTCATTTAAGGACCTGGGTATATGGGTAGATTCAGCTATGAGTTTTTCTAATCATATCAACCAATTGGCTAATGATAGTTATAGAACTATAGGTTGTATAAAAAGATTTATAAAGTCTAGGAAATCAGACATAATGAAGTCATTGTGTGTTAGTTATATTAGACCCAAACCTGAGTATGGAATAACAATATGAAAACCCTATAGGAAAACAAGCATGAATAAACTGGAAAGAGTACAGCGGAAATATGCCAAGGGCATCCATGGATGTGAAAATCTAAGTTATTATGAAAGACTAAAATATCTGAACTTGCATAGTGTCTCTTACAGATATTTAAGAGGAAATCTTATTCAGGTATATAGGGCATTTAGTAACAACTACATCTGGAAATGTTTGGGGTTATCAAAAAGTACTAGAGAATCATCAGACGACTTATGTAGGAGATTCTAAAGGAATGAGAAGTGTACTAATTGGTTGTCTGATAGAGTAGCTAATGCATTGAACAGGCTACAAAATTACATTAAAGCAAGTACTAGTTTAGATATTTAAGAACACCCTGGATAGTTATTATGGGAACAAGTGTTTTGGTATATTGGCAAGCTAGAAGGGCATTAATGCCCGTGCGTGAAATATTTGTATGTATGTAAAAGTGTGCCCTGCTTGAAGAAAAAAAAATGTACATATATTATTGTAACTGGATTAAATGCATATGTTTTAACAGAGGACTGGAAGACAAGAGGTTACTCTCAAACTTTAAAATATATTTAAAATTAAATTACTTTATGAGTTAAGACATAAAGATGTTATCCCAGAGTTTTGAATGGAGCCAGAGATGCAATATCTGCCAGAGAATAGGTTGTAGCTCCTGTAGGAAGAGTGGAATGGTTATATTGTTTTATGGCTTCCAAGTGTTTTAATAAAACTTAGCTAAAAGTCTAGTGTGTATTGTGGCACATAGGTGCTAAACCCTGGCAGCTTCTAGTGATGAGGGATAGTGTGGGAAACAGAGGCAGATGACCAGATGTGTGTGATGTTATTTTGTAAGCCAGAAATAATATTTAGATATTAGTAAGATATTGCTTTCAGCATTCTGTATTCTGTCTTGGATTTGACAACAAGGACTGCTCACCCACATTATCTTGCCTTGCTCTATTCAGTAAGTAGAAACAGTAATTCTTTAGATTAGTCAGAAAAATATAGTGAGAATAGTTAAGCATTGTTTTTTTTCTGTAACTGTGTGACTCTTTCCAGCTACGTACATTTTTAACATTTCCTGGTTCTGAAACTCTAGTGTTTATTGTAAATATATATTTAGTATTTTCATGTTCTTTTATCATTTATTATTAAATATATTTAAACTTTTCATTTTGGCTGGTTCTTTTTAGAAAATATTTAAGTTTTGAGAGTATTTGCAGATATTAATTTGGTGATAACTCTGGACAATCCTAAAAGCCTGGCTGTTTGGTCAACATCACCATTTGTATTAATATTAATTTCACTCAAGTATAATTGGATACCCTTTTATGAGCCTTATAGTAACTGACTGGTGACAGTGAATCTACCTTATAGTCTGGGCAAAGTTGGTGGAGTGAATAATCTGTGCCACCCTTTCCCAGGTGTGTGTGTGTGTGTGTGTGTGTGTGTGTATGTGTATGTGAAAATTAAATCTCAAAGAGTGCGTGTGTGTGTGTGTGTAAGCTACTTTGGCAGGAACATGAAGCACTGGATCAACAGAGAGAGTGTTGGAGGACTTGGCTTGGGCACTTGGTTGATGGCTTAACTCTGAAGCTGTGCCAATGGGGAGCCTTACTGGGAACCTGGGGAGAGACAGAGAGAGAAACCCAGCCCTGGGCTGAGTGTATTCCTTGTTTGCTCTTAAGGGAAATTGTGCTTGATGCAGAGGTGTCTGCATCTGGAAATACTGAGTTTATCCATTTGTATGACAAGTGAATGTCCCCTGCAGTGTCAGTGGCGAGGATTCAGGCTCCTTGATTACTGGCCCAGAGTGGGGATGTCACAGCCACCATCATGGCTGCAACACAACTTTTCCACTCTGAGTCTTAGGACAGCAAAGTTCAGTTTAATAACATAATTATTGCAGAATTTTTTTCTTGAAATTGACCTGAACCTGAGACTTTGACATGATTTCTGAGCCAGTGATGAAGATGGAGACTGACTGAATCACTGACAAGTTGGGTGGGAAACTTGCAGAGCTGGCAAGGTACTCGGATCTCCACCAGGTGGGAGAAATGGTATGTTCAACTGTAATCATTACTAGAAAGGGTACTATTCTAGAGAACTGCTCCAGCCACTAGACTCACCACCACTCATCACCTGGAGGGATATAGGGGTATGGTGTTGGTGCTATCATTGGCACTGTGTGTTCATATATGTGTGTGCATGTGTGTGTGAGTGCGAGTGAATGCGTGCATGTATGTGTGTGTGTCTGTGTGTATGTGTATATGTATTTTTATTATTCTTTTTTAAATTTTTTTTTAATTTATTTGGAAAAGTGAACTAGTCTGTCTCAGACCCTTTTAGAAGATTAGAATAGCCACTGAACCAATATGTATTCCATACATGAGAGAAAGCAGGCATACCCAAGAAAATCTTTACAGGTGTAGGGAGCTCAGAGACTTCACAAAGATAGTAACTAGAACTCAGAGAAATGAACCCTGGACCTTGCAAATGAAAGGCATAGAGTTTAACAACTGAGTCACCACTTGCACATGTATCTTGTATACTGGTATGTGTGTGCATGTGTGCAGCCATCTACAGGTCTGTGTAGTTGCTAGGGCCTGTATTTGCACTATCGCAACTTCAGGAATTACCAAAGTCCTATAGTTTGTCTTTTAGCAGTACAGCTTAAAAGTCTTTTTGATTTTTTTTATGTCTGCTAATCTCTCACCAGCAAAATTTCCTGTCTGGAAAATCTTACATATTTTATTATAACTAAGTTCCTTTAAAAGGGTTTGTTTTATAAAGCTTTTGACATACAACAGGTATGTGTACATGCAGAATAGATAATTGCCATGCATGTGATTTGTAACACATACAGGAGGAAAGACAAAACCACCCTGTGCAAATGGCTGCTGTTTAACTTCATTTTCTTTGTATCTGCTGGGAAAGAAGAAGGTTGGGCTTATCTGTAAATACATGCAGCCATCTGTTATATATCTGTGGAAACTAGGCAGTTCTGTAGATTAATGCAGTCTGTTTAAATAAGACTCTATAAATTTAATAGGAAAAGTAATATCAGGGAAATTAAATACGGGCCAAGAAAAGAAGAAACAAAGTGATTCAGGCTTCTGAAGGCAGTGGTTACAAAAGTCTAGCAAAACAAAAAAAATCCAGTCGAAACCCAAGAAGTGTGCTCCTTTATAAAACAACTCAATCCCACTTAGGTGGAAAGTGTTGAAGAGAATTTGTGGAAAATTAGTAGCACATTAAAGCTGAATATATGTGATACGGAGGTATAGACAAGGTCAGAAATGAGACTTCTGCAGACAATGCAGTGCATGGTTTCAATATATTAGAGACATTATAGTCGCATCTATGTGCACGAAATAAAGCTGCTGTTTTGGATTCTACGTCTGAGATTTATTTTAATTGAACTGAGCTGCATGGTTGTCTTCGCTGCTTCATACTTTGTTGCTGCTATAATTATTTTTATCAGCAGCGTGACATTTGCTTTGTGGAGTGTTGACTTGTGCTATATTAGAGATATTCTCTGCTGCTAGACTCCATATTCAATGATAGTCATGTGGAGTCATATACACCATTTGGCCTTTACCCTTTGGTAAAAACTCTGTACCCATGAACTACCACATAGGCAGCAATCTACTTAACACCGAATGCATGATAAGAGACCTTGGGACCCAGGTGGACAGTAGTCTCTCCTTTGATAGTCACATCGCCACAGTAGTCAGGAAGTCCTTCTACGTGGCATACCTCATCATAAAAGGGTTCTCATCCAGGAAAAAAGAGGTCATTGTTCCACTCTACTCGTCACTCCATTAGACCCATTATAGAGTACAACGCCCCTTTTGGAATGTACCTCACAAGACATCTGCAGCAGCTGGAAAGGTCACAGAAGTACCTCACAAAGAGGATTACTGGCCTCAAACAAATGCCCTACACTGACCGCATCTAAAAACTCCAGCTTTACTCCGTAGCATATCGCCTACTCCGAGGTGATCTCTGCCTAACATATAAAGCTATGTCAAACCCAGAACTGTTGGACATGCTACACCTAAAGAAATCCCAATCCCTCCAAGCTACACGCTCTAGGGACATAAACGTTGTCATCACAATAAACAGGACACGCTGGAGGGATAGATTCCTGTCCCAGAGACTTCCTATACTCTGGAACTAGCTACCCATCTATGTCAAGCAAAGTTCTTCATTAGTACTCTTCAAGAAAAATCTTAATGAGTGGATGAGAAATAGGAAATCCATCCCGGGGATCACTTCTGTGTCTATGCTGGACAGTGGCACAGGAAAATAACTTTCTTGGGTGGCATAAGCTATGGTACCTTGCTGGCTAGGCTTACGTAGACCCTTGGGCCGATAGCCTAGTACCTACTTATGAACCTATGAACTAGCTCATAATAAATAATAAACATGGCCTTGGTCTGTTCAAGAGTACATCTGATGTCTAAAACAGCAATGCGCATTACCGAAAGACACTCTCCTTCTTTCTCTTGACTGTGGGTAGAATGTAAAAATAGAGTTCAGGTGTATCATACCTTTCAACTTCTTAGTGCAAGAAATCTGGATGATGGGGGACAAAGGCCCAAAAATAGGGATAAAGTTTAATTACTGCTTTTATAAATTTATAAAGTTAGTAGAATGCCAGGTTTTGCATGAAACTCAAATGTATGTCATTATTTAGTAACTTGAGTCCTCAATGATTTGCCAGAAAAGCGCAAATTTTATGAGGAATAGATCAAAACTTTGAGGCAAAAATCAGAAAATTCTGTGAAAATCTGGACAGTTGAGAGGTATGCATTCATTTGAATCCAATAGATTACACTAAAAACATATTCATTTGAGAGAGATAAGATATTCTTTCACTTTAACCAATATTCAATTAACTTTCAGGTTTAAACTCAAATGGCACCTTCATACCATTAATACTTGCAAATGACCTGATGGTGATAGTTCTCTTCCTCAGGATGGTTTATAATAGTACTTGTAAATGACCTGGTGGTGATGGTTCTCTTCCTCAGGATGGTTTATAATAGTACTTGTAAATGATCTGCTGGTGATGGTTCTCTTCCTCAGGATGGTTTATAATAGTACTTGTAAATGACCTGGTGGTGATGGTTCTCTTTCTTAGGATGGTTTATAATAGTACTTGTAAATGGCCTGGTGGTGATGGTTCTCTTCCTCAGGATGGTTTATAATAGTACTTGTAAATGACCTGA
This sequence comes from Protopterus annectens, assembly GCF_019279795.1. Taxonomy (NCBI): domain Eukaryota; kingdom Metazoa; phylum Chordata; order Ceratodontiformes; family Protopteridae; genus Protopterus; species Protopterus annectens. Next base: position 161,466,050 of record NC_056741.1, read on the forward strand.
TGGTGATGGTTATCTTCCTTAGGATGGTTTATAATAGTATCAAAAGGAAGGTGCCGGCTGCACAAATAACCAAGCAAAAAGCACCAGTTCCACAACGATAAGGCTCAAAATAAAAGTAGAGGTTTATTAGGGCTCCTGCCAAACTCAGTAGACACAATACAATACGCTGTGTAAAATCACATCAAACGTTTCGTTTGGTTTATAATAGTACTTGTAAATGACCTGGTGGTGTTTATAATGGTACTTGTAAATGACCTGGTGGTGGTGGTTCTCTTCCTTAGGTGGTTTATAATAGTACTTGTAAATAAAATGGTGGTGATGGGTCTCTTTCTTAGAATAGTTTATAATAGTTGTGACACTGCCAGCCCAGATATCTGGAATTTTGTAAATAATCATATGTCATTTGTGAATATCAACATCATTCATAAGCTTGTCTTACAAATGTAAGAGAACTATATGTTATGTGTCTATTAAACTACTGGTGTAGAAGTGTGTGTTGAACAAGGTTTGTACAGTATTGAGCTTCAAGGATGTGTCCATAGTGTACCCTACTGGAAAAGAACAGAAATATATATATAAATTATATACCTATGCAAATGTATGTTTTAATAGTAGAAGCTGGAATATATGGATGTAAGCTACAAAACTTCAAGAAAATAAGTTGAAATTAAAGTGTTTTATGATTGTGCTATCTCTCAGTTTCAGTGAAGCAGACACAATGTCTAGAGCTAGAAGTTTTTCTGTTGTCTTGGAGAGAAGTAATTACTAGGTCTAAAATGTAAAAGTGTTTAAATGTTTTATGACTTGCAGTTCTCAGCAAACATCTGAGAGATGTGTATTTTCAACACAGAGATGTTAGTTTCTGTTAGTTTGGGGGTGACAAAGAGGGATGTCATCCAAGCTGATCCAGCAGTAATGTTTGATATTAATTTAAGAACTTTCTCAAAGAGAGACTTTGCATTTTGTATTTGTCCTTGGATCTGACAACATCCACTCACCATCATCAATATCTGCACCTGCCTTGCTAACGGTAAGTAACTAGATTACAGTAATTTATTTTAGATATAGATAGGAACATAGTAAAGATTAGCTTAGATGTTTTATGTATTTATTTGAGACTATCCTGCAATGTTGTTTTAAAAATATTTCCTTTGATTCTGAACTCTGTAGTTACTGTGTTGAGTATTGTCTTGTTCTTTTATTATTCATTATTAAATATATTTAAAGCTATGTCTGTGTCTGATATTTGTGAGACATATTTAAGCTCTTAGATTACTTGCAAATGTATTTGGTGACACTGTACAGGCCACTCCTAAATAGCCTTGCAGGTCTTGGTCACACTTACCATTTGGATAATAGTAACATTACATAGTAGGATTGGTCGCCCTTTGTAAGGGCCTTCTAGTGGCTAATAAGGGGGCGGGGTTGGTGGCACTGATAACTACCTTATAGCCTGGGCAGAAGGATGTATAGCTAGTAAACCTGTGCCAGCCTTCTCCAGGTGTGTGTGTTTGTATATAAATCAAATCTCAATGTGTGTGTGTGTGTGTGTGTGTCAGCTACTTGAGCAGGGATATGAAGCACTGATTGGACATTGAGGGTGCTGGAGGTCTTGGCTTGACCCCTCAACTGAGATCTTAACCCTTTAGCTGTGCCAGTGGGGGAGTCTTATTGGGGATCTGAATGGAGAAACCAGCCCCAGACTGACTGTGATCTCTGTGTGCTCTTAAGGGAAATTGCACTTTACTGTGTGTGTACATGTTATCCTCCCATTGTGTACATCCCTCACTATTGCCAGTGGTGAGAACTGATGCTCCTTGATTACTGGGCCAGTGCAGGAGCATCACAATGGTTCTTGTAAATGACCTGGTGGTAATGGTTCTCTTCCTTAGCATGGTTTATAATAGTACTTGTAAATGACCCGGTGGCAATGGTTCTCTTCCTTATGGTTTATAATAGTACTTGTAAATGACCTGGTGGCAATGGTTCTCTTCCTTAGAATAGTTTATAATAGTACTTGTAAATGACCTGGCGGTAATGGTTCTCTTCCTTAGGCTGGGTTATAATAGTACTTTTAAATGACCTGGTGGTAATGGTTCTTATAAACCACCTTATGATGGTTTATGGCTAATATAGAAGTGACACTTTGACACAAGCTTTGCATTGCCCCTGTTGATGTTGGACCACCAAACGGACATTTTGGCTCTTTTACAAAAGTTTGTGATGTCTTGGTGTCCTTCATGCATCTGTTTTAAACTGCAGTATATTATAATACGGGTACAACTATTCTTTCTTTTTACAATAGCAAAGCATCATGTTCAAACAATTGTGCTTGGACCTTGTAGAATTTGTACAGTGGCTGTTTGCTCATCTTGGACCTATTTAATAATTGTTTATAACTCACTTGTCATTTTTTGGAGCTTGTCTTAATTTTTCTAGTTATTGTGTTGTTGGCATTATGCTGCTCACATAGACAGCAATATTGTCTTTGGTATCTGACTGCATTTGATCATGTATTGGCTTTCTGAACAACATATCAGTCCTTATTAACTGGTTTCTAGGTACATAAATTCACTCTGGTGTCTCAGTCTCATAGGTGCCCTCTGACATCGGGATGGTTAGATACCTTGTATAAATCAAAGGAATTAGTCAGAGTAACCAGTGGTTTGTGATATGTCTGGAATTGGAATCTCTCAAGTCCCAACTGATATCTGGAGAACATATCACATGCCCATACACTAGCAAGGCACTCCTCGATCTGTGAATCTCTGTTTATCATCCACAATAAACAACTGGTCGTAACACTTGTTCATCCCTTTGGAGTAATGCAGCACCTAGGCCATAGATAATGACATTTAAACACAAAACTATTGGCTTAGTAACATCATAGTATGCTAGTAATGTGAATCAAGGAGCAGCTATTAGAATTTATTTCACTCTGCTGAAGATTTGGGCTTGCATATCTTCCCATGACCAGGGTGCATCTTTTTCAACAAATCTGGCATAATAGTGCACATAGATCTGATAAGAATTTGTCTAAGATGTTTAGCTTGCCTACTGCCTATCATAGCATAGATAAACAGGCAGGACTCTGAAGCCCTGCTGTTGCTATAACCTTGCGTCTGGTTTGATTCCATTTGACTCATGCTGTGAACAAAATATCATATCTCAGACTTTCCAAAATAACAATTGTCTTTGTTTAGTTTCAAACCTGAATTTTTAATGGCTTGAAGCATTGTCGAAACACCAGATTATCATCCATGATAACAACAATGTCACAATGTCACGTTCATGTCCTTTTAATAAGTTACCCATCTCGCAGTAAAAATTTCAGGTGCTGAAGGTATACCAAATGTCAGTCTATTAAAACAAGATCTTCCCTTTGGAGTAATGAAAGTAGTAAACCTACTTTAAAAAAAATGGTAGTGCCCTGTGTGGCTGCGGCTGCTTCAGATCCCACAGTAAAGTGAACTATTTGTCTTGTTTTCCATTGGAAACAACAACAAAAACAGATTTAATGGCAAAAAAAGGTAGGTATGCATAACTACAGTGCTGAGAATCTCTTAGAAATCCTGTTTCAAATTATGCCCTGCTGTATGTTTGATGAGCAGCTTGCTGTGAGGTGTGTAAAGTTAAACACATTACAGGAACTCCTATACCTGGGAATCTTACTGGAACATAGTAAAAACTGCAGAAATCTGTCAAATCAGATGACAATAGGACATGGGAATGGGAAGAGCATTAAAAAGAAAAGATCTGAATGATCAAGAAAGAGAGGTTTTAGAGCAGGAATTAAGGTCAGACTAAAATCAAATCTGCACAGGCCTGCACTTCCTTCCATGCTGCTGGCAAATGTAAGCTCACTAGACACCAAGATGGACTACTTGAGGATGGATGTTTCCACACAAACTAAGGTGAGAAATAGCGGTTTAGTTGTGTTCACTGAAACGTGTTTGAAATCCAGTATACATAATAGCACAATATATGTGGAGGGGATGTCATTATTTTGTGCTGATAGTATTCAGTCTGTGTGTGTCAAATCTCATGGAGGAGGTGTGAGGTTATATATCAACAATAGCTGCTGTACGAACTGGGAAATAATCACCTCTCACTGCTCAGAGAGCATCAAGTCCATGTCAATAAAATGCAGGCCCTTCTACTTCCCTAGAGAGTTCAGTGCAGTGAGCTTAACAGCTGTCTACATTCCTCCTGGTGCTAATAGCAACGAGGCATAATACATTCTGTATCTGTCCCCAAATGATCTACAGAATAAGAACCCTGAGTTTGCTCATATAATTGCAGGTGATTTCAGTCAGGCTGTCCTGACATCTGTGTCACCCCACTACCATCAGCATGTGAACTTTGCAACAAGAGAGGAGAACACATTAGATAAGGTATACACAAATGTAAAGCTGGCCTACATACCAGTACCTTATCAACACCATAGCAACTTAGACCATCTAGCTATCATGCTGTTTCCTGCATATAAACCATTGCTAAAAAGGGGCAAACCAACAACCAAACAAGTAAGGATATGGCCTGGGGGAACAGTCTTGGTACTGCAGGACTGCTTCAAATGCATGGACCGGTTAGTGTTTACAGAGGCAGCTGAGAAGAACCAACATATAGACCTGGAGGAGTATACAGAATCAGTGAGGGTCTATATTTCAAAATCTGTTGATGATGTAACAGTCATCAAAAGCATCACCATACATGTAAACCAGAAACCCTGGCTATCTGGTGAAGTATATGAGCTCTTAAAGGCACAAAATGCTGCATTCAAATCAAAAGACAAGGATGCCCTAAGACAACCCAGAGAAAATCTAAGTACAGGTATAACAAAGGCAAAGAGGACCAACAGATGTAAAATTCTGGGACACTTCTCTGACCAAAGGGACTCTAGACATTTCTGGCCAGGCATACAAGCAATAATCAACTACAGGACTGCATCCTCCCCATGTGATGACAGCACAGAATTTCGGAATAAACTAAACACCTTCTTCAGCAGATTTGACATGGATAACAACATTGTGGCAAGTAAGGTCCCTGTCGAACAGGGTGAAGAGGTGCTACGTCTCGGCACATCTGATGTTCTGAAGATCCTGCGGAGAGTAAACCCAAGAAAATCAGCTCTTCCTGATAATATTATGGGAAAGGTTCTTAGAGAATGTGCTACTCAACTGTCCACTTTACTAACTGATATTTCCAATCTATCCCTGCATCTAGTCATTGTACCTAAATGCTTCAAAATATGACAATCATCCCCTTACTCAAGAAATCTCAATCAACAAGTCTAAATGATTACTGACCAGTTGCTCTTATATCTACGGCAATGAAGTGTTTTGAACGGCTAAGCAAGAATCATCACTTCACATTTACCTGCAACACTGGACACTTTATTACTAGTTTGCTTATAGATCTAACTGCTGCACGGCTGATGGGGTGTATATTAAATCAGCAAATGCTTAAAAAATTGAACACTGATTTATCGACCCCAATGTAAGTGAAAGCTTACAATCCCGAACAGTCAGAACAGAGATTTTTTTCCCAGGGAAAAAAAATCACTGTTCCACAAAATATAAATAAATAAAAATAAAAACTTCAAAGCATTACATAAAGTGGGGGGCTTCGCCCCCCACACCTACCCTACTTAAATACACCAACTCCCAGACTGCACTACAATGATGAAAACGGCAAAGTAATGGAGGCGGCCAAGCAATTTCTTTCCTAGGGAAAGAAATCGCTTGTATGCCATTTCGCTATTTTGCTGTTTCGTGCTTTCAAGCTCGATCAAGATGCATTCGAAGGATTGTGTCTTCGATTATATAATAGGAACCCAGCTGATGCTATAGCTACAGCACTTCATGAATCTTTAGCCCATTTAGAGAATGAGAATTGCTATGTCAGTCAGATTGCTGTTCATCGATTTTAGTTCTGCCTTCAACACTATCATCCCCAGAATCTGACAGTGAAGCTGATCAGCTGGGCATCAACACCCCCCCCCATGTAACTGCATACTGGACTTTCTCATAATCAGACCCCAAAAGGTATGTGTGGGAAATAACAGTTCAAACAGCAGCCATGGTGGTTACTTTATGGAGTGAGTTTGTGGAAGAATGTAATAGGCTGAAGGACATGTTTGTCAACACGGGATATCCCTTGGATCTCACTGATTCTCTCATGGCCGAAGTGATGGACAAGAGCTAGAAAGGGGTTTACATCCCTTTTTGATGTCCAGTCAGGATGTATGTCGTTCCCCCCACAGAGAAAACAATTGTAAGCTACTTAACCCATGTGGGACATGCTGGTGGAAGGCTTACCTGAGAAAGATGATTTGCTTGAATTCAGTTATCCTTTGTTACCACAATAGTGACAGTAAATATACTGAGTCTATTATTTACAAAAACTGGACTTACATTACACAGGATCAGGAACTGTTGGAGAAATTGGGAGCCTGGCTGAAGATTATAAACAAGAGAGACATACTTTTAAAACCTACCTTGAGAGTTCCAATATCAGTAGGTGTAAGTCTGTGTCTGGCAATGTGTTCAAATGGGTCCCCTTTAGAATGCCAAAATTCAAAACTTTGAAACCCATATGATCACAGACCATATGTTTGAAGCTTTGAAATACAGACATTCTGAACGGGAAATCACATTTAGCTCGGACCGGGAGATTTCCCTTGTTCTCGCTGTAGTGCGATCTTGGAGTTGGTATATTTAAGTAGGGGGGCTGTGGGGGGGGGGGTGCAGGGGGCGAAGCCCCCCTGCTATACACAGTTTAATGTGTATTTATTTTATTTTTATGGGTCTAGTTCACATTTTTGCACATTCAAATGTTTGATCATATGGTCTCGGCCATATGAACTTCGAACATTTGAGCATTCGGTTATGTGAAGTAGACCCGTTCAAATGTGATGCATGTGGCCAATGCAGCCACAAATTGGTCAGTCACTGTATTCAGATCAATGATAAAACTTTATTTATCAAAAGGAAATTCAATTGTCAGTCAAGTGGTGTGATCTACATTGCAAGATTTGGGTCTTGCCCTGCTTTTTATGTTGACAAGACTGAGAGAAAGTTAAAACAACGTATCTATGAGCACCTTTATAACATCAAGAAACGTAAGGAAACCAATGCCCATTTTAGACACATTACATTATTTCCAGAGCATAAATTTCATTTTTTGGAACAGGCGAGACCAGACCCTACAGGTGGCCCTTGGTCCCTATTGTTGGATGAGAGGGGAGCTGTGCTAGCAGTGATTTTTAAATGCATCTGTGCCACCGGGTTTGAATGATTTTATTAGTATAAAATGCTCTCTAAAAAGGAGAGCATTAGACAGACAGTGATATATTCTGAAATATTTTAAATAATCTTGAATATTTGTTTTTTATAATTTTTTTAAGAATTATTTACAATATTTTTACTTCAGTTTTTTTACACTTTGTGTCAGTTTCATGGTTTGTGCAGGTCTTCTGTGTAATTCCTTTGCA